>NW_028188459.1:0-15587 GCF_964204655.1 Triturus cristatus
ACTACTCTCTACTACACACTCTACTACACACTCTACTACTCTACTACTCACTCTATACTACTCACTCTACTTCTCTCTGCTACACACACTCTCTTATACACACTCACTACTACACACTCACTACTACACACTCACTACTACACACTCACTACTCTCTATTATCTCTACTACTCACTACTCTACTACACACTCTCTACAATACTACTCTCTACTACTCACTCTCCTACACACTCTCTACTACACACTCACTACTCTCTACTACACACTCTACTGCACTACTACTCTCTACTACTCGCTCTCTACTACTCGCTCTCTACTACTCGCTCTCTACTACACACTCTCTACTACTCACTCTCTACAACTCTCTACTACTCACTCTACTACTCTACCACACACTCACTACTACACACTCACTACTAGACACTCACTCCTACGCACTCTCTACTACACACTCACTTCTCTACTACACACTCTACTACACTACTACACTCTACTGCTCACTCTCTACTACACACTCTACTACTCACTCTCTAGTACTCTACTACTCTCTACTACACATTCACTACTACACACTCGCTACTACACACTCTCTACTACATACTCACTACTCTACTACACACTCTCTACTACACACTCTACTACAGTACTACTCTCTACTGCTCATTCTCTACTACTCACTCTCTACTACTCACTCTACTACTCTACTACTACTCACTCTCTACTACACACTCTACTACACACTCTCTACTACACACTCATTACTCTTTGCTACACACTCTCTACTACACACTCTCTACTACTCCCTCTACTACTCACTCTCTACTACTCACTCTACTACTCACTCTCTACTACACACTCTCTACTACACACTCTCTACTACTCACTCTACTACACACTCACTACTACACTCGACTACACACTCACTACTACACACTCCTACTACTCTCTACTACACATTCTCTACTATACTACTCACTCTCTACTACTCACTCTCTACTACTCACTCTCTACTACTCTCTACTACTCACTCTACTACACACACACACAACTACTCTTGACTACTCTTCTACTCACTCTCTACTACTCACTCTACTACACACTCTACTACACACTCTCTACTACACAGTCACTACTACACAGTCACTAGTACATACTCACTACTCTCTACTACTCTACTACTCACTACTACTCACTCTTTACTACTCACTCTCTACTACACATTCTCTACTACACACTCTACTACATTACTACTCTCTTCTACTCACTCTCTACTACACATTCTCTACTACACACTACTGCACTTCTACTCTCTACTACTCACTCTCTACTACTCACTCTCTACTACTCTCTCTCTACTTCTCACTCTACTACACACTCTACTACACACTCTCTACTACACACTCTCTACTACACAGTCACTACTACACAGTCACTAGTACATACTCACTACTCTCTACTACTCTTCTACTCACTACTACTCACTCTTTACTACTCACTCTTTACTACTCACTCTCTACTACACACTCTCTACTACACACTCTACTACACACTCTCTACTACACACTCACTACTCGCTCTCTACTATACACTCTCTACTACTCACCCTCTACTACTCACTATTCCTACTACACTCTCTACTACACACTCTCTACTACTCACTCTCTACTACACACTCTCTACTACACACTCTCTACTACACACTACTACACTACTACTCTCTACTACACACTACTACATGCTACTATCATATTCTATACTCACTCTATACTACACACTCTCTACTACACACTCACTACTCTACTACAAACTCTACTACACCCTCTCTACAACTCACTCTCTACTACTCACTCTCTACTACTCACTTTCCACTACTCACTCTACTACTCTCTACTACTCTCTACTACAACACACTCTACTACACAGTCACTACTACACATCACTACTACACACTCACTACTACACACTCTCTACTACCATCTCTACTACTCCCTCTCTACTACACTACTACTCTCTACTACTCACTCTCTACTACACAGTACTACACACTCACTACTACACACACTACTCTACTATTATCTACTAATCACTCTATACTACTCACTCTATACTACTCACTCTCTACTACTCTCTCTACTACACACTACTCACACACACACACTACTACTCCTCTCTACTACTCACTCTCTACTACTCTACTACTCACTCTACTACTCACTTTACTACTCTCTACTACACACTCTACTACACACTCTCTACTACACACTCTACTACTCACTCTCTACTACTCACTCTCTACTTCTCACTCTCTACTACTCACTCTCTACTACTCACTCTCTACTACTCACTCTACTACTCTCTACTACACACTCTACTACACACTCTACTACTCTACTACTCACTCTATACTACTCACTCTACTTCTCTCTGCTACACACTCTCTAATACACACTCAGTACTACACTCTCACTAATCTCTATTATTCTCTACTATTCACTACTTTACTATGCACTCTCCTACACTACTACTCTCTACTACTCACTCTCTACACACACTCTACTACACACTCTACTGCACTACTACTCTCTACTACTCGCTCTCTACTACACACTCTACTACTCACTCTCTACTACTCTCTACTACTCACTCTACACTCTCTACCACACACTCACTACATACTCACCTACTACACACTCACCACTACACACTCACTACTACACACTCTCTACTACCAATCTCTACTACTCTTCCTCCTACACTACTACTCTCCTACTCCACTTTCTACTACACAATACTACACACTCACTACTACACACACTATTCTACTATTCTCTACTACTCACTCTATACTACTCACTCTATACTACTCACTCTCTACTACTATCTCTACTACACAATACTACACACACACACTACTACTCTACTACTCACTCTCTACTACTCACTTTACTACTCTACTACACACTCTACTACACACTCTCTACTACACATCTACTACTCTTCTACTCACTCTCTACTTCTTACTCTACTACACACTCTATTACACACACACTCTACTACACACTCTACTACTCACTCTATACTACTCACTCAACTTCTCTCTGCTACTCACTCTACTACTCACTCTCTACTAGTCACTCATACTACTCTCTACTACTCCCTCTCTACTACACACTCTACTACACACTCTCTACTACACAGTCACTACACTCACTCTGTACTACTCTACTACTCTTCTACTCACTCTACTACTCACTCTACCACTCTCTACTATACACACTCTACTATACACACTCTACTATACACACTCACTACTACACACTCATCTACTACACACTCTCTACTTCACACTCTCTACTACCCATTCTCTACTACACACTCTACTACACTACTACTCTCTACTACTCACTCTCTACTACCCACTCTTTTCTACTCTCTACTACTCACTCTACTACACACCTCTACTAAAGACACTACTACTCACTCTCTACTACTCTACTATTCACTCTACTACTCTCTACTACACACTCTACTACCTCACTACTCTCTACACACACTCTACTATATCTCTACTACTCACTCTCTACTACACACTCACTACTCTCTACTACTCACTCTCTACTACTCACTCTCTACTACTCACTCTCTACTACACCTCTCTACTACATACTCTACTGCGCACTAACTACTCGCTACACACACTCTGCTACACTACTACTCTCTACTGCTCTTCTCTACTACTCACTCTACTACTCTACTACTCACTCTCTACTACTCACTCTACTACTCTCTACTACACCTCTCTACTACACAGTCACTACTACACACTCACTACTCTCTACTACTCGCTCTCTACTACTCGCTCTCTACTACTCACCCTCTACTACTCACCCTCTACTACTCACTCTCAACTACACACTACTACACTACTACTCTCTACTACTCACTCTCTACTACATACTACTACACACACTACTCTACTATTCTCTACTACTCACTCTATACTACACACTCTATACTACACACTCTCTACTACACACTCACTACTCTACTACACACTCTACTACACCCTCTCTACAACTCACTCTCACTACTCACTCTCTATTACTCTACTACTCAATTTCCACTACTCACTCTACTACTCTACTACTCTCTACTACACACACTCTACTACACAGTCACTACTACACACTCCACTACTACACACTCTCTACTACCAATCTCTACTACTCCCTCTCTACTATACAGTACTACACACTCACTACTACACACACTACTCTACTATTCTCTACTACTCACTCTATACTACTCACTCTACTACTCTCTCTACTACACACTACTACACACACACACACACTACTACTCACTCTCTACTACTCTACTACGCACTCTACTACACACTCTCTACTACAGACTCTACTACTCACTCTCTACTTTTCACTCTACTACTCTACTACTCACTCTCTACTACTCACTCTCTACTACTCACTCTACTACTCTCTACCACACACTCTACTACACACTCTACTACTCTACTACTCACTCTATACTACTCACTCTACTACTCTCTACTACACACTCTCTACTACACAGTCACTACTACACACTCACTACTCTCTACTACTCGCTCTCTACTACTCGCTCTCTACTACTCACCCTCTACTACTCACTCTCAACTACACACTACTACACTACTACTCTCTACTACTCACTCTCTACTACATACTACTACACACACTACTCTACTATTCTCTACTACTCACTCTATACTACACACTCTATACTACACACTCTCTACTACACACTCACTACTCTACTACACACTCTACTACACCCTCTCTACAACTCACTCTCTACTACTCACTCTCTACTACTCTACTACTCAATTTCCACTACTCACTCTACTACTCTACTACTCTCTACTACACACACTCTACTACACAAGTCCACTACTACACACTCACTACTACACACTCTCTACTACCAATCTCTACTACTCCTCTCTACTATACAGTACTACACACTCACTACTACACACACTACTCTACTATTCTCTACTACTCACTCTATACTACTCACTCTACTACTCTCTCTACTACACACTACTACACACACACACTACTACTCACTCTCTACTACTCTACTACACACTCTACTACACACTCTCTACTACAGACTACTACTACTCACTCTCTACTTTTCACTCTACTACTCACTCTACTACTCACTCTCTACTACTCACTCTACTACTCTCTACCACACACTCTACTACACACTCTACTACTCTACTACTCACTCTATACTACTCACTCTACTACTCTCTACTACACACTCTCTACTACACAGTCACTACTACACACTCACTACTCTCTACTACTCGCTCTCTACTACTCACCCTCTACTACTCACCCTCTTCTACTCACTCTCAACTACACACTACTGCACTATTACTCTCTACTTCTCGCTCTCTCTACTACACACTCACTACTACACACTCTCTACTACCAATCTCTACTATCCTCTACTACACTACTACTCTCTACTACTCACATTCTACTACACACTACTACACACATACTACACACACTATTCTACTATTCTCTACTACTCACTTCTATACTACTCACTCTCTACTACTATCTCTACTACACACTACTACACACACACACACACACACTACTACTCTACTACTCACTCTCTACTACTCACTTTACTACTCTCTACTACACACTCTACTACACACTCTCTACTACACACTCTACTACTCTTCTACTCACTCTCTACTTTTTACTCTACTACACACTATTACACACACACTACTACTCACTCTCTACTACTCTACTACTCACTCTCTACTACTCACTCTCTACTACTCACTCTACTACTCTACTACACACTCTGCTACACACTCTACTACTCTACTACTCACTCTATACTACTCACTCTACTTCTCTCTGCTACTCACTCTCTACTACTCACTCTCTACTAGTCACTCTACTACTCTCTACTACTCACTCTCTACTACTCCCTCTCTACTACACACTCTCTACTACACAGCCACTACTACTCACTCTGTACTACTCTACTACTCTTCTACTCACTCTACTACTCACTCTAACACTCTCTACTACACACTCTACTATACACACTCACTACTACACACGCACATACTACACACTCTCTACTTCACACTCTCTACTACCCATTCTCTACTACACACTCTACTACACTACTACTCTCTACTACTCACTCTTTTCTACTCTCTACTACTCACTCTACTACACACTCTCTACTAAAGACACTACTACTCACTCTCTACTACTCTACTATTCACTCTACTACTCACTCTACTACTCTCTCTACTACTCTCTACTACACACTCTACTACACAGTCACTACTACACTCACTACTCTACTACACACTCTACTATTCTCTACTTCTCACTCTCTACTACACACTCACTACTCTCTACTACTCACTCTCTACTACTCACTCTCTACTACTCACTCTCTACTACACACTCTCTACTACATACTCTACTGCACACTCACTACTCTCTACTACACACTCTGCTACACTACTACTCTCTATTGCTCATTCTCTACTACTCACTCTACTACTCTATGACTCACTCTCTACTACTCACTCTACTACTCTACTACACACTCTACTACACACTCTCTACTACACAGTCACTACTACACACTCACTACTCTCTACTACTCGCTCTCTACTACTCACTCTCTACTACTCACCCTCTACTACTCACTCTTCCTACTACACTCTCTACTACTCACTCTCTACTACTCACTCTCTACTACACACTCTCTACTACACACTCTCAACTACACACTACTACACTACTACTCTCTACTACTCACTCTACTACATACTACTACACACACTACTCTACTATTCTCTACTACTCACTCTATACTACACACTCTATACTACACACTCTATACTACACACTCTCTACTACACACTCACTACTCTACTGCACACTCTACTACACCCTCTCTACAACTCATTCTCTACTACACACACTCTACTACTCAGTCACTCTACACACTCACTACTACACACTCTCTACTACCAATCTCTACTACTCCCTCTCTACTACACTACTACTCTCTACTACTCACTCTCTACTATACAGTACTACACACTCACTACTACACACACTACTCTACTATTCTCTACTACTCACTCTATACTACTCACTCTCTACTACTCACTCTACTACTCTCTCTACTACACACTACTACACACACACACTACTACTCACTCTCTACTACTCTACTACTCACTCTACTACTCACTTTACTACTCTCTACTACACTCTCTACTACACACTCTCTACTACACACTCTACTACTCACTCTCTACTTCTCACTCTACTACACACTCTACTACACACACACTACTACTCACGCTCTACTACTCTACTACTCACTCTCTACTACTCACTATACTACTCTCTACTACACACTCTACTACACACTCTACTACTCTACTACTCACTCTATACTACTCACTCTACTTCTCTCTGCTACACACTCTCTTATACACACTCACTACTACACACTCACTACTACACACTCACTACTCTCTATTATTCTCTACTACTCACTACTCTACTACACACTCTCCTACAATACTACTCTCTACTACTCACTCTCCTACACACTCTCTACTACACACTCACTACTCTCTACTACACACTCTACTGCACTACTACTCTCTACTACTCGCTCTCTACTACTCGCTCTCTACTACTCGCTCTCTACTACACACTCTCTACTACTCACTCTCTACAACTCTCTACTACTCACTCTACTACTCTACCACACACTCACTACTACACACTCACTACTAGACACTCACTCCTACGCACTCTCTACTACACACTCACTTCTCTACTACACACTCTACTACACTACTACACTCTACTGCTCATTCTCTACTACTCACTCTCTACTACTCTGCTACTCACTCTACTACTCTCTACTACACACTCTACACTACACAGTCACTACTACACACTCACTGCTCTCTACAACTCACTCTCTACTACTCATTCTCTACTACTCTCTACTACTCACTCTCTACTACACACTCTACTACACACACACACTCTACTACACACTCTACTACTCACTCTCTACTACTCACTCTCTACTATACACTCTACTACACACACACACTCTCTGCTACACACTCTACTACACTACTACTCACTCTCTACTACTCACTCTCTACTACTCTCTACTACTCACTCTCTGCTACACACTCTACTACACACACACACTCTCTACTACACACTCTACTACTCTACTACTCACTCTCTACTACTCTCTACTAGTCACTCTCTGCTACACACTCTACTACACACACACACTCTCTACTACACACTCTACTACACACACACACACTCTCTACTACACACTCTACTACTCTACTACTCACTCTCTACTACTCACTCTCTACTACTCACTCTACTACTCTCTACTACACACTCTCTAATACACACTCACTACTACACACTCACTACTACACACTCACTACTCTCTATTCTCTACTTCTCACTACTCTACTACACACTCTCCTACACTACTACTCTCTACTACTCACTCTACTACACACTCTCTACTACACACTCTGCTACACACTCACTACTCTCTGCTACACACTCTTTACTGCACACTCTACTATACTACTCACTCTCTACTACTCACTCTACTACTCTCTACTACACATTCACTACTACACACTCTCTACTACTCACTCTCTACTACATACTCACTACTCTACTACACACTCTCTACTACACACTCTCTACTACACTCTACTACAGCACTACTCTCTACTGCTCATTCTCTACTACTCACTCTCTACTACTCACTCTCTACTACTCTACTACTACTCACTCTCTACTACACACTCTATTACACACTCTCTACTACACACTCATTACTCTTTGCTACACATTCTCTACTACACACTCTCTACTACTCTCTCTACTACTCACTCTCTACTACTCACTCTCTACTACGCACTCTCTACTACACTCTCACTACTACACTCGACTACACACTCACTACTACACACTCTACTACACATTCTCTACTATACTACTCACTCTCTACTACTCACTCTCTACTACCCACTTTTTTCTACTCTCTACTACTCACTCTACTACACACTCTCTACTACAGACACTACTACTCACTCTCTACTACTCTACTATTCACACTACTACTCACTCTACTACTCTCTACTACACACTACTACACAGTCACTACTACACACTCTACTACACTCTCTACTACACACTCTACTATTCTCTACAACTCACTCTACTACTCACTCTACTACACACTCTCTACTACACACACACACTCTCTACTACACACTCTACTACTCTACTACTCACTCTCTACTACTCACTCTCTACTATACACTCTACTACACACACACACTCTCTGCTACACACTCTACTACACTACTACTCACTCTCTACTACTCACTCTCTACTACTCTCTACTACTCACTCTCTGCTACACACTCTACTACACACACACACTCTCTACTACACACTCTACTACTCTACTACTCACTCTCTACTACTCTCTACTACTCACTCTCTGCTACACACTCTACTACACACACACACACTCTCTACTACACACTCTACTACACACACACACTCTCTACTACACACTCTACTACTCTACTACTCACTCTCTACTACACACTCTCTAATACACACTCACTACTACACACTCACTACTCTCTATTCTCTACTACTCACTACTCTACTACACACTCTCCTACACTACTATTCTCTACTACTCACTCTACTACACACTCTCTACTACACACTCACTACTCTCTGCTACACACTCTTTACTGCACACTCTACTATACTACTACTCTCTACTACTCACTCTCTACTACACACTCTACTACTCACTCTCTACTACTCTACTACTCTCTACTACACATTCACTACTACACACTCGCTACTACACACTCTCTACTACATACTCACTACTCTACTACACACTCTCTACTACACACTCTACTACAGTACTACTCTCTACTGCTCATTCTCTACTACTCACTCTCTACTACTCACTCTACTACTCTACTACTACTCACTCTCTACTACACACTCTACTACACACTCTCTACTACACACTCATTACTCTTTGCTACACACTCTCTACTACACACTCTCTACTACTCTCTCTACTACTCACTCTCTACTACTCACTCTCTACTACTCACTCTCTACTACACACTCTCTACTACTCACTCTACTACACACTCACTACTACACTCGACTACACACTCACTACTACACACTCTACTACTCTCTACTACACATTCTCTACTATTTATTTATTTTATTTATTTTGTCAATTTGTAGGGCGCGACAGCTACCCAAAAAGGGTTTCCCGGCGCCTAGACACAGCTAGAAAAAGAAAAGGCAAAAGACGGAGGAGGGATTTTGAGTGGTTACTGATCATATAGCCAGGTCTTTACAAGCTTTCTGAAGCTAAAGTGGTTATCTTCCTTCCGAATGTTTGGAGGAAGAGAGTTCCATAGGGTCGGTCCAAGATAGGCAAAGGATCTGCCCCCTGATCTTGCACGTTTGAACCTAGGTATACAGAACCGTGCTGCTGTCTGGGACCGGAGGTTTCTCTTTGGTGTGTAGAGGCAGGCAAGGGATTGGAGGTATTTTGGGGCTCCACCAGTTTTTATTTTGAACATATAGTTCAAAGCCTTGAAATGAACTCTGTTCTCAATCCTGAGCCAATGGAGGTCCCGGCGGTGGTTCGAGACTCCAGCGTTCCTGGGAATCTTGCATAGGAGTCTGACTGCGGCATTTTGTGCCACTTGCAGGCGTCCAATGACTGATTTATTTGCGCCTAAGTAAAGGATGTTGCCGTAGTCGAGCCTGGATGTAATAAGGGCATTGACTACGGTCTTCTGTGTTGACGAAGGCAACATCCACAGGATTTTCCTCAGCCATCTAATTATGGTGAGGCACAATCCGGTAACTTTGCTGGCCTGCTTATCCATGGATAAGGCGTTGTCTAGTAGAAAGCCCAGATTACGAGCATGGGGCACCGGGGTAGGAAGGGTGCCCATCTGTTCTGGCCAATGCGCGGGGTTCCAGAGTTCGTTGTCTTTTCCCAAAATCAGAATTTCCGTCTTGTCCCCATTCAGTTTTAACTGGTTAGCTGTCATCCAATTCAGTATTTTTAGTAGTCCTTCCTTGAGTAGCGACGGGGAGTGGGGACAAGAGTTAGACAGGGAAAAAATGATTTGGGTGTCATCGGCGTAGTTCATGAGCGTTAGCCCTAGCTTCTCAACAAGTTCTACTAATGGTTTTAGATAAATATTAAAAAACAGAGGGCTCAGGATGGACCCCTGTGGCACTCCATGAGCTGCAGGTAGAGAGTCTGACTCGGCCTGTGCTGATGCGATCTGAAAGGTTCTGTTTGCCAGAAAGGATTTAATCCATTCCAGAGCCTTTCCTCTTATGCCATTTGTGTGTAGTTCTCTAAGGAGCGTTTCGTGGGAGATGGTATCGAACGCCGCACTTAGATCCAATAGCACAAGTGCTACCGTTTGGCCTTGGTCAAGGAGTTGTCGGATATTTTCGGTGACACCTAACAGGGCGGTCTCCGTCGAGAAACCAGCCCTGAAACCAGATTGCGAAGGGTGGAGTAAACAGTTTTCTTCTGCAAAAGTGGCTAGCGTGGAATGTACGTGTCTCTCGAGGCACTTAGAGAAAGCAGGGAGCAGAGATATAGGCCTATAATTGGCCAGTATTTCTGGGTTTGCATTAGGCTTCTTCAGGAGGGGTGTCACCATAGCGTGCTTCCATAAGGCCGGGACAGTGGCGAGGTCGAAGGACAAATTTAAAATATTGGCAATGATATTCAGGGACTGGTCATCCAATTGTTTTATAATTTTAATAGGGATGGGGTCCCTAGGGGAGCCAGACTTGACAGATTTAAGGATTCCTTTGAGATTCTCCAGTGAGAGATTCGGCCAGGATTCCAGCAGGTTTTTGTCAGCAGCAGTGGGTTGAAGTAGGCAGGGGTTTGATGGAAGGGGTGGGTCAGCATTAGATATTTTGGTGTTAATGTCTGAGATAATTTTGTCAATTTTCTCAGTAAAAAAAAAAGCTAATGCCTGACATTGTTGAGTGCTTAAAGGGGGTGCAGTGGCTGCAGTATTTGCGCCTGCCAATTCCTTAACTGTAGAGAAAAGGGTTTTGGGCATATTTGTTGCTTCGATGATTGTTTTTGAGACGAAGGCAGCTCTTGCCTTTGTGCACGCCGTATGATATTTATTTCTGGCTTCATGGTAGCATTTTTTTGCATAAGGGTCGTACTTTTTACGCCATTTTCTTTCTAATACTTTGCATCTTGACTTTTCAGTTTTGAGGCTGTCGTTAAACCATAGAGCCGGGGGACGATGCCTACTCCTTTTAGTGTGAGTAGGAGGCAGACAGCTGTTGGCAGCATTAGTAAGCCAATTTTGCGTCTCAGTTGCTGCGTGGTTCATGTTGGGTTTTAAGCTAGGAGGGTTTTGTTTGAGTGCCGCATTTAAGGCACCTATGTCGACTGACTTCCAGTTCCTTCTATTAGTAGCAATAGTATTTTGTTTTACTCTAGGGGGGGGTGGAAAAGAGATGCTAAAATTGATGAGGTGATGGTCGGACCATCCAGAAGGAACGGTAGCAATGTACGTAAGTTCACTGACGTTCGTTATTATGGGGTCCAACAGGTGGCCAGCAATATGGGTAGGGCCGGAGTTGATAATAGATAAGTTCATTACAGCTAGATCTTCCAGAAAATTATAGCATGATGGGATGGTGGGATCTTCCAGGTGTAGGTTAAGATCACCTAGCAGAGAGAAATTGCTAGATGACATTAAATAGGGGGTAATATGATTAGCGAAGTTTGATACCCATTGAGAGGGGTTACCTGGTGGACGATAAATTAGAAGGCCTGACATAGTGAAATTGGGGTTTAAGGTTATTTTAAAAAGACCCGCTTCACAATCTGGAATTAGAACGGATTCCAGGGTGCATTTGTATTCTCTGTTGAAAATGATGGCAATCCCACCCCCAACCTGTTTTTCCCTGTCGAGTCTGACAATGGCGTAATTGTCAGGGAGGGCAATAGCAACGTCTGGGCCAGCGCTGTCATGTAGCCAGGTCTCGGTTAGGAAGATAGCACTGGGGTTTTCTTCAGTGAGGAGATTAAAAATTTCATGCTTGTGCTTTGGCAGTGATCTGCAGTTAGTACTGTAAAATACGTATGTTGGCTGTACATTATGACGTAGGATTTTACATTTCCTGCTTCTCCTAGGTGGGTCGGAGTAAGGTTTATAGACGTCAGTGGATAGTTTACACTCCGAGCAAACATGAGTTCCGACTATGTGTAGGTTGGGTAGAGAGCAATTCGGTTTCGGGGTGGGGCGCAGTGCTCTCAGAGCGGAGGACGTTCTTACCAATCTGGGTGGTGCAGTTGGGGGGAGAGCCTCGGCCTCGTGCCTCGTCCTGACACGGACGGGCACAGACGGGCTAGTCTTTGGCGTGTCTTCGGTGTGCTGAGGGTGTGCCCGCTGCGCTCGACCGCTGCGCTGTCGAGTAATGAGCATAGTTATGAGAGGAGAGAGGAGTGGGCGTGGCTAGCGAGGGGGGCGTGGCCTCGTGTCACGTGATTAGCGACGCTAGCGGTGTTACACAAGGGGAAAAAAGATCGATGTTAAAACAGTTCAAGAATGTGCAAATAAGCAAATTTAAAACTCAAACAGAGGTTACGTTGCAGTCTAGTAGCCCCGGCTTCCGCCTCAAGGCTCTAGCTGGTCAGCACTGGCTTCTGGCAGGCACAGCGCTCAAGAGCTTCCTGGAGTGGGCGTGGCTAGCGAGGGGGGCGTGGCCTCGTGTCACGTGATTAGCGACGCTAGCGGTGTTACACAAGGGGAAAAAAGATCGATGTTAAAACAGTTCAAGAATGTGCAAATAAGCAAATTTAAAAACTCAAACAGAGGTTACGTTGCAGTCTAGTAGCCCCGGCTTCCGCCTCAAGGCTCTAGCTGGTCAGCACTGGCTTCTGGCAGGCACAGCGCTCAAGAGCTTCCTGGAGTGGGCGTGGCTAGCGAGGGGGGCGTGGCCTCGTGTCACGTGATTAGCGACGCTAGCGGTGTTACACAAGGGGAAAAAAGATCGATGTTAAAACAGTTCAAGAATGTGCAAATAAGCAAATTTAAAACTCAAACAGAGGTTACGTTGCAGTCTAGTAGCCCCGGCTTCCGCCTCAAGGCTCTAGCTGGTCAGCACTGGCTTCTGGCAGGCACAGCGCTCAAGAGCTTCCTGGAGTGGGCGTGGCTAGCGAGGGGGGCGTGGCCTCGTGTCACGTGATTAGCGACGCTAGCGGTGTTACACAAGGGGAAAAAAGATCGATGTTAAAACAGTTCAAGAATGTGCAAATAAGCAAATTTAAAACTCAAACAGAGGTTACGTTGCAGTCTAGTAGCCCCGGCTTCCGCCTCAAGGCTCTAGCTGGTCAGCACTGGCTTCTGGCAGGCACAGCGCTCAAGAGCTTCCTGGAGTGGGCGTGGCTAGCGAGGGGGGCGTGGCCTCGTGTCACGTGATTAGCGACGCTAGCGGTGTTACACAAGGGGAAAAAAGATCGATGTTAAAACAGTTCAAGAATGTGCAAATAAGCAAATTTAAAACTCAAACAGAGGTTACGTTGCAGTCTAGTAGCCCCGGCTTCCGCCTCAAGGCTCTAGCTGGTCAGCACTGGCTTCTGGCAGGCACAGCGCTCAAGAGCTTCCTGGAGTGGGCGTGGCTAGCGAGGGGGGCGTGGCCTCGTGTCACGTGATTAGCGACGCTAGCGGTGTTACACAAGGGGAAAAAAGATCGATGTTAAAACAGTTCAAGAATGTGCAAATAAGCAAATTTAAAACTCAAACAGAGGTTACGTTGCAGTCTAGTAGCCCCGGCTTCCGCCTCAAGGCTCTAGCTGGTCAGCACTGGCTTCTGGCAGGCACAGCGCTCAAGAGCTTCCTGGAGTGGGCGTGGCTAGCGAGGGGGGCGTGGCCTCGTGTCACGTGATTAGCGACGCTAGCGGTGTTACACAAGGGGAAAAAAGATCGATGTTAAAACAGTTCAAGAATGTGCAAATAAGCAAATTTAAAACTCAAACAGAGGTTACGTTGCAGTCTAGTAGCCCCGGCTTCCGCCTCAAGGCTCTAGCTGGTCAGCACTGGCTTCTGGCAGGCACAGCGCTCAAGAGCTTCCTGGAGTGGGCGTGGCTAGCGAGGGGGGCGTGGCCTCGTGTCACGTGATTAGCGACGCTAGCGGTGTTACACAAGGGGAAAAAAGATCGATGTTAAAACAGTTCAAGAATGTGCAAATAAGCAAATTTAAAAACTCAAACAGAGGTTACGTTGCAGTCTAGTAGCCCCGGCTTCCGCCTCAAGGCTCTAGCTGGTCAGCACTGGCTTCTGGCAGGCACAGCGCTCAAGAGCTTCCTGGAGTGGGCGTGGCTAG
>NW_028188460.1:0-83000 GCF_964204655.1 Triturus cristatus
AAGCAGCTCTGGGTTCTCTCCTGATAACAGGTGAGTAAATCGGAATTCGTAATTCGGCTGATTTTAGAGGAATATTTGTATGTTTCATAAATGGACACTTGGAAACTTTTCTGGTGAAAACCACACAATGGATTCCTAAGGAAGGAAATACAAGTTACTGGTAAGTACACTTAGAATTACTTTTCAGGGTCAGTGCTGCTCTAAAAGATGCAGCACTGGGTTCTCTCCTGATAACAGGTGAGTAAATTGGAATTCGTAGTTCGGCTGATTTTAGAGGAATATTTGTACGTTTCAAAAATGGACACTTAGAAACTTTTCTGGTGAAATCCACACAATGGATTCCTATGGAAGGAAATACATGTTACTGGTAAGTACGATTAGGATTACTTTTCAGGGTCAGTGCTGGGCTAAAAGATGCAGCCTTGAGTTCATTCCTGATAACAGGTGAGTAAATCAAAATTGATAGTTCGGCTGATTTTAGAGGAATAGTTGTACGTTTCAAAAATGGACACTTGGAAACTTTTCTGGTGAAAACCACACAATGGATTCCTATGGAAGGAAATACAAGTTACTGGTAAGTACGCTTAGAATTACTTTTCAGGGTCAGTGCTGGGCTAAAAGATGCAGCACTGGGTTCTCTCCTGATAACAGGTGAGTAAATCGGAATTCGTATTTCGGCTGATTTTAGAGGAATATTTGTACGTTTCAAAAATGGACACTTAGAAACTTTTCTGGTGAAAATCACACAATGGATTCCTATGGAAGGAAGTACAAGTTACTGGTAAGTACGCTTAGAATTGCTTTTCATAGTCAGTGCTGGTCTAAAAGATGCAGCACTGGGTTTTCTCCTGATAACAGGTGAGTAAATCAGAATTCGTAGTTCGGCTGATTTTAGAGGAATATTTGTACGCTTCAAAAATGGACACTTGGAAACTTTTCTGGTGAAAACCACACAATGGATTCCTATGGAAGGAAATACAAGTTACTGGTAAATACACTTAGAATTACTTTTCAGGGTCAGTGCTGCTCTAAAAGATGCAGCACTGGGTTCTCTCCTGATAACAGGTGAGTAAATCGGAATTCGTAGTTCGGCTGATTTTAGAGGAATATTTGTACGTTTCAAAAATGGACACTTGGAAACTTTTCTGGTGAAAACCACACAATGGATTCCTTTGGAAGGAAATACAAGTTACTGGTAAATACGCTTAGAATTACTTTTCAGGGTCAGTGCTGCTCTAAAAGATACAGCACTGGGTTCTCTCCTGATAACAGGTGAGTAAATCGGAATTCGTAGTTCGGCTGATTTTAGAGGAATATTTGTACGTTTCATAAATGGACACTTGGAATGTCTTCTGGTGAAAACCACACAATGGATTCCTAAGGAAGGAAATACAAGTTACTGGTAAGTACGCTTAGAATTACTTTTCAGGGTCAGTGCTGCTCTAAAAGATGCAGCACTGGGTTCTCTCCTGATAACAGGTGAGTAAATCGGAATTCGTAGTTCGGCTGATTTTAGAGGAATATTTGTACGTTTCATAAATGGACACTTGGAAACTTTTCTGGTGAAAACCACACAATGGATTCCTAAGGAAGGAAATACAAGTTACTGGTAAGTACGCTTAGAATTATATTTCAGGGTCAGTGCTGCTCTAAAAGATGCACCACTGGGTTCTCTCCTGATAACAGGTGAGTAAATCGGAATACGTAGTTCGGCTGATTTTAGAGGAATATTTGTACATTTCAAAAATGGACACTTGGAAACTTTTCTGGTGAAAACCACACAATGGATTCCTTTGGAAGGAAATACAAGTTACTGGTAAATACACTTAGAATTACTTTTAAGGGTCAGTGCTGCTCTAAAAGATGCAGCACTGGGTTCTCTCCTGATAACAGGTGAGTAAATCGGAATTCGTAGTTCGGCTGATTTTAGAGGAATATTTGTACGTTTCATAAATGGACACTTGGAAACTTTTCTGGTGAAAACCACACAATGGATTCCTAAGGAAGGAAATACAAGTTACTGGTAAGTACGCTTAGAATTACTTTTCAGGGTCAGTGCTGCTCTAAAAGATGCAGCGCTGGGTTCTCTCCTGATAACAGGTGAGTAAATTGGAATTCGTAGTTCGGCTGATTTTGGAGGAATATTTGTACGTTTCAAAAATGGACATTTGGAAACTTTTGTGGTGAAAACCACACAATGGATTCCTATGGAAGGAAATACAAGTTACTGGTAAATACGCTTAGAATTACTTTTCAGGGTCAGTGCTGCTCTAAAAGATGCAGCACTGGGTTCTCTCCTGATAACAGGTGAGTAAATCGGAATTCGTAGTTCGGCTGATTTTAGAGGAATATTTCTACATTTCAAAAATGGACACTTGGAAACTTTTCTGGTGAAAACCACGCAATGGATTCCTTTAGAAGGAAATACAAGTTACTGGTAAATACGCTTAGAATTACTTTTCAGGGTCAGTGCTGCTCTAAAAGATGCAGCACTGGGTTCTCTCCTGATAACACGTGAGTAAATCGGAATTCGTAGTTCAACTGATTTTAGAGGAATATTTGTACGTTTTAAAAATGGACACTAGGAAACTTTTCTGGTGAAAACCACACAATGGATTCCTTTAGAAGGAAACACAAGTTACTGGTAAATACGCTTAGAATTACTTTTCAGGGTTAGTGCTGCTCTAAAAGATGCAGCACTGGGTTCTCTCCTGATAACAGGTGAGTAAATCGGAATTCGTATTTCGGCTGATTTTAGAGGAATATTTGTACGTTTCAAAAATGGACACTTAGAAAGTTTTCTGGTGAAAGTCCCACAATGGATTCCTATGGAAGGAAGTACAAGTTACTGGTAAGTACGCTTAGAATTACTTTTCATAGTCAGTGCTGGTCTAAAAGATGCAGCACTGGGTTTTCTCCTGATAACAGGTGAGTGAATCAGAATTCAAAGTTCGGCTGATTTTAGAGGAATATTTGTACGCTTCAAAAATGGACACTTGGAAACTTTTCTGGTGAAAACCACACAATGGATTCCTATGGAAGGAAGTACAAGTTACTGGTAAGTACGCTTAGAATTACATTTCATAGTCAGTGCTGGTCTAAAAGATGCAGCACTGGGTTTTCTCCTGATAACAGGTGAGTAAATCAGAATTCAAAGTTCGGCTGATTTTAGAGGAATATTTGTACGCTTCAAAAATGGACACTTAGAAACTTTTCGGGTGAAATCCACACAATGGATTCCTATGGAAGGAAATACAAGTTACTGGTAAGTACGCTTAGAATTACTTTTCAGGGTCAGTGCTGCTCTAAAAGATGCAGCCTTGAGTTCATTCCTGATAACAGGTGAGTAAATCAAATTTCATAGTTCGGCTGATTTTAGAGGAATAGTTGTACGTTTCAAAAATGGACACTTGGAAACTTTTCTGGTAAAAACCACACAATGGTTTCCTAATGAAGGAAATACAAGTTACTGGTAAGTACGCTTAGAATTACTTTTCAGGGTCAGTGCTGGGCTAAAAGATGCAGCGCTGGGTTCTCTCCTGATAACAGGTGAGTAAATCGGAATTCGTATTTCGGCTGATTTTAGAGGAATATTTGTACGTTTCAAAAAGTGGACACTTAGAAACTTTTCTGGTGAAAATCAAACAATGGATTCCTATGGAAGGAAGTACAAGTTACTGGTAAGTACGCTGAGAATTACTTTTCATAGTCAGTGCTGGTCTAAAAGATGCAGCACTGGGTCTTCTCCTGATAACAGGTGAGTAAATCAGAATTCGTAGTTCAGCTGATTTTAGAGGAATATTTGTACGCTTCAAAAATGGACACATGGAAACTTTTCTGGTGAAAACCACACAATGGATTCCTATGGAAGGAAATACAAGTTACTGGTAAATACACTTAGAATTACTTTTCAGGGTCAGTGCTGCTCTAAAAGATGCAGCACTGGGTTCTTTCCTGATAACAGGTGAGTAAATCGGAATTCGTAGTTCGGCTGATTTTAAAGGAATATTTGTAAGTCTAAAAAATGGACACTTGGAAACTTTTCTGGTGAAAACCACACAATGGATTCCTATGGAAGGAAATACAAGTTACTGGTAAATACGCTTAGAATTACTTTTAAGGGTCAGTGCTGCTCTAAAAGATGCAGCACTGGGTTCTCTCCTGATAACACGTGAGTAAATCGGAATTCGTAGTTCAACGGATTTTAGAGGAATATTTGTACGTTTCAAAAATGGACACTTGGAAACTTTTCTGGTGAAAACCACACAATGGATTCCTTTGGAAGGAAATACAAGTTACTGGTAAATACGCTTAGAATTACTTTTCAGGGTCAGTGCTGCTCTAAAAGATGCAGCACTGGGTATTCTCCTGATAACAGGTGAGTAAATCGGAATTCGTAGTTCGGCTGATTTTAGAGGAATATTTGTACGTTTCATAAATGGACACTTGGAAAGTCTTCTGGTGAAAACCACACAATGGATTCCTAAGGAAGGAAATACAAGTTACTGGTAAGTACGCTTAGAATTACTTTTCAGGGTCAGTGCTGCTCTAAAAGATGCAGCCTTGAGTTCATTCCTGATAACAGGTGAGTAAATCAAATTTCATAGTTCGGCTGATTTTAGAGGAATAGTTGTACGTTTCAAAAATGGACACTTGGAAACTTTTCTGGTAAAAACCACACAATGGATTCCTAAGGAAGGAAATACAAGTTACTGGTAAGTACGCTTAGAATTATATTTCAGGGTCAGTGCTGCTCTAAAAGATGCACCACTGGGTTCTCTCCTGATAACAGGTGATTAAATCGGAATACGTAGTTCGGTTGATTTTAGAGGAATATTTGTACATTTCAAAAATGGACACTTGGAAACTTTTCTGGTGAAAACCACACAATGGATTCCTTTGGAAGGAAATACAAGTTACTGGTAAATACACTTAGAATTACTTTTAAGGGTCAGTGCTGCTCTAAAAGATGCAGCACTGGGTTCTCTCCTGATAACAGGTGAGTAAATCGGAATTCGTAGTTCGGCTGATTTTAGAGGAATATTTGTACGTTTCATAAATGGACACTTGGAAACTTTTCTGGTGAAAACCACACAATGGATTCCTAAGGAAGGAAATACAAGTTACTGGTAAGTACGCTTAGAATTACTTTTCAGGGTCAGTGCTGCTCTAAAAGATGCAGCGCTGGGTTCTCTCCTGATAACAGGTGAGTAAATTGGAATTCGTAGTTCGGCTGATTTTGGAGGAATATTTGTACGTTTCAAAAATGGACATTTGGAAACTTTTGTGGTGAAAACCACACAATGGATTCCTATGGAAGGAAATACAAGTTACTGGTAAATACGCTTAGAATTACTTTTCAGGGTCAGTGCTGCTCTAAAAGATGCAGCACTGGGTTCTCTCCTGATAACAGGTGAGTAAATCGGAATTCGTAGTTCGGCTGATTTTAGAGGAATATTTGTACGTTTCAAAAATGGACACTTGGAAACTTTTCTGGTGAAAACCACACAATGGATTCCTTTAGAAGGAAATACAAGTTACTGGTAAATACGCTTAGAATTACTTTTCAGGGTCAGTGCTGCTCTAAAAGATGCAGCACTGGGTTCTCTCCTGATAACACGTGAGTAAATCGGAATTCGTAGTTCAACTGATTTTAGAGGAATATTTGTACGTTTTAAAAATGGACACTAGGAAACTTTTCTGGTGAAAACCACACAATGGATTCCTTTAGAAGGAAACACAAGTTACTGGTAAATACGCTTAGAATTACTTTTCAGGGTCAGTGCTGCTCTAAAAGATGCAGCACTGGGTTCTCTCCTGATAACAGGTGAGTAAATCGGAATTCGTATTTCGGCTGATTTTAGAGGAATATTTGTACGTTTCAAAAATGGACACTTAGAAAGTTTTCTGGTGAAAGTCACACAATGGATTCCTATGGAAGGAAGTACAAGTTACTGGTAAGTACGCTTAGAATTACTTTTCATAGTCAGTGCTGGTCTAAAAGATGCAGCACTGGGTTTTCTCCTGATAACAGGTGAGTAAATCAGAATTCAAAGTTCGGCTGATTTTAGAGGAATATTTGTACGCTTCAAAAATGGACACTTGGAAAGTTTTATGGTGAAAACCACACAATGGACTCCTATGGAAGGAAATACAAGTTACTGGTAAGTACGCTTAGAATTACTTTTCATAGTCAGTGCTGGTCTAAAAGATGCAGCACTGGGTTTTCTCCTGATAACAGGTGAGTAAATCAGAATTCAAAGTTCGGCTGATTTTAGAGGAATATTTGTACGCTTCAAAAATGGACACTTAGAAACTTTTCGGGTGAAATCCACACAATGGATTCCTATGGAAGGAAATACAAGTTACTGGTAAGTACGCTTAGAATTACTTTTCAGGGTCAGTGCTGCTCTAAAAGATGCAGCCTTGAGTTCATTCCTGATAACAGGTGAGTAAATCAAATTTCATAGTTCGGCTGATTTTAGAGGAATAGTTGTACGTTTCAAAAATGGACACTTGGAAACTTTTCTGGTAAAAACCACACAATGGATTCCTAATGAAGGAAATACAAGTTACTGGTAAGTACGCTTAGAATTACTTTTCAGGGTCAGTGCTGGGCTAAAAGATGCAGCGCTGGGTTCTCTCCTGATAACAGGTGAGTAAATCGGAATTCGTATTTCGGCTGATTTTAGAGGAATATTTGTACGTTTCAAAAAGTGGACACTTAGAAACTTTTCTGGTGAAAATCAAACAATGGATTCCTATGGAAGGAAGTACAAGTTACTGGTAAGTACGCTGAGAATTACTTTTCATAGTCAGTGCTGGTCTAAAAGATGCAGCACTGGGTCTTCTCCTGATAACAGGTGAGTAAATCAGAATTCGTAGTTCAGCTGATTTTAGAGGAATATTCGTACGCTTCAAAAATGGACACTTGGAAACTTTTCTGGTGAAAACCACACAATGGATTCCTATGGAAGGAAATACAAGTTACTGGTAAATACACTTAGAATTACTTTTCAGGGTCAGTGCTGCTCTAAAAGATGCAGCACTGGGTTCTCTCCTGATAACAGGTGAGTAAATCGGAATTCGTAGTTCGGCTGATTTTAAAGGAATATTTGTAAGTCTAAAAAATGGACACTTGGAAACTTTTCTGGTGAAAACCACACAATGGATTCCTATGGAAGGAAATACAAGTTACTGGTAAATACGCTTAGAATTACTTTTCAGGGTCAGTGCTGCTCTAATAAAAGCAGCACTGGGTTCTCTCCTGATAACAGGTGAGTAAATCGGAATTCGTAGTTCAACTGATTTTAGAGGAATATTTGTAAGTCTAAAAAATTGACACTTGGAAACTTTTCTGGTGAAAACAACACAATGGATTCCTATGGAAGGAAATACAAGTTACTGGTAAATACGCTTAGAATTACTTTTCAGGGTCAGTGCTGCTCTAATAAAAGCAGCTCTGGGTTCTCTCCTGATAACAGGTGAGTAAATCGGAATTCGTAATTCGGCTGATTTTAGAGGAATATTTGTATGTTTCATAAATGGACACTTGGAAACTTTTCTGGTGAAAACCACACAATGGATTCCTAAGGAAGGAAATACAAGTTACTGGTAAGTACACTTAGAATTACTTTTCAGGGTCAGTGCTGCTCTAAAAGATGCAGCACTGGGTTCTCTCCTGATAACAGGTGAGTAAATTGGAATTCGTAGTTCGGCTGATTTTAGAGGAATATTTGTACGTTTCAAAAATGGACACTTAGAAACTTTTCTGGTGAAATCCACACAATGGATTCCTATGGAAGGAAATACATGTTACTGGTAAGTACGATTAGGATTACTTTTCAGGGTCAGTGCTGGGCTAAAAGATGCAGCCTTGAGTTCATTCCTGATAACAGGTGAGTAAATCAAAATTGATAGTTCGGCTGATTTTAGAGGAATAGTTGTACGTTTCAAAAATGGACACTTGGAAACTTTTCTGGTGAAAACCACACAATGGATTCCTATGGAAGGAAATACAAGTTACTGGTAAGTACGCTTAGAATTACTTTTCAGGGTCAGTGCTGGGCTAAAAGATGCAGCACTGGGTTTTCTCCTGATAACAGGTGAGTAAATCGGAATTCGTATTTCGGCTGATTTTAGAGGAATATTTGTACGTTTCAAAAATGGACACTTAGAAACTTTTCTGGTGAAAATCACACAATGGATTCCTATGGAAGGAAGTACAAGTTACTGGTAAGTACGCTTAGAATTGCTTTTCATAGTCAGTGCTGGTCTAAAAGATGCAGCACTGGGTTTTCTCCTGATAACAGGTGAGTAAATCAGAATTCGTAGTTCGGCTGATTTTAGAGGAATATTTGTACGCTTCAAAAATGGACACTTGGAAACTTTTCTGGTGAAAACCACACAATGGATTCCTATGGAAGGAAATACAAGTTACTGGTAAATACACTTAGAATTACTTTTCAGGGTCAGTGCTGCTCTAAAAGATGCAGCACTGGGTTCTCTCCTGATAACAGGTGAGTAAATCGGAATTCGTAGTTCGGCTGATTTTAGAGGAATATTTGTACGTTTCAAAAATAGACACTTGGAAACTTTTCTGGTGAAAACCACACAATGGATTCCTTTGGAAGGAAATACAAGTTACTGGTAAATACGCTTAGAATTACTTTTCAGGGTCAGTGCTGCTCTAAAAGATGCAGCACTGGGTTCTCTCCTGATAACAGGTGAGTAAATCGGAATTCGTAGTTCGGCTGATTTTAGAGGAATATTTGTACGTTTCATAAATGGACACTTGGAAAGTCTTCTGGTGAAAACCACACAATGGATTCCTAAGGAAGGAAATACAAGTTACTGGTAAGTACGCTTAGAATTACTTTTCAGGGTCAGTGCTGCTCTAAAAGATGCAGCACTGGGTTCTCTCCTGATAACAGGTGAGTAAATCGGAATTCGTATTTCGGCTGATTTTAGAGGAATATTTGTACGTTTCAAAAATGGACACTTAGAAAGTTTTCTGGTGAAAGTCACACAATGGATTCCTATGGAAGGAAGTACAAGTTACTGGTAAGTACGCTTAGAATTACTTTTCATAGTCAGTGCTGGTCTAAAAGATGCAGCACTGGGTTTTCTCCTGATAACAGGTGAGTAAATCAGAATTCAAAGTTCGGCTGATTTTAGAGGAATATTTGTACGCTTCAAAAATGGACACTTGGAAAGTTTTCTGGTGAAAACCACACAATGGATTCCTATGGAAGGAAATACAAGTTACTGGTAAATACGCTTAGAATTACTTTTTAGGGTCAGTGCTGCTCTAAAAGATGCAGCTCTGGGTTCTCTCCTGATAACAGGTGAGTAAATCGGAATTCGTAGTTTGGCTGAGTTTAGAGAAATATTTGTACGTTTCATAAATGGACACTTGGAAACTTTTCTGGTGAAAACCACACAATGGATTCCTATGGAAGGAAGTACGAGTTACTGGTAAGTACGCTTAGAATTACTTTTCATAGTCAGTGCTGGTCTAAAAGATGCAGCACTGGGTTTTCTCCTGATAACAGGTGAGTAAATCAGAATTCAAAGTTCGGCTGATTTTAGAGGAATATTTGTACGCTTCAAAAATGGACACTTAGAAACTTTTCGGGTGAAATCCACACAATGGATTCCTATGGAAGGAAATACAAGTTACTGGTAAGTACGCTTAGAATTACTTTTCAGGGTCAGTGCTGCTCTAAAAGATGCAGCCTTGAGTTCATTCCTGATAACAGGTGAGTAAATCAAATTTCATAGTTCGGCTGATTTTAGAGGAATAGTTGTACGTTTCAAAAATGGACACTTGGAAACTTTTCTGGTAAAAACCACACAATGGATTCCTAATGAAGGAAATACAAGTTACTGGTAAGTACGCTTAGAATTACTTTTCAGGGTCAGTGCTGGGCTAAAAGATGCAGCGCTGGGTTCTCTCCTGATAACAGGTGAGTAAATCGGAATTCGTATTTCGGCTGATTTTAGAGGAATATTTGTACGTTTCAAAAAGTGGACACTTAGAAACTTTTCTGGTGAAAATCAAACAATGGATTCCTATGGAAGGAAGTACAAGTTACTGGTAAGTACGCTGAGAATTACTTTTCATAGTCAGTGCTGGTCTAAAAGATGCAGCACTGGGTCTTCTCCTGATAACAGGTGAGTAAATCAGAATTCGTAGTTCAGCTGATTTTAGAGGAATATTTGTACGCTTCAAAAATGGACACTTGGAAACTTTTCTGGTGAAAACCACACAATGGATTCCTTTAGAAGGAAATACAAGTTACTGGTAAATACGCTTAGAATTACTTTTCAGGGTCAGTGCTGCTCTAAAAGATGCAGCACTGGGTTCTCTCCTGATAACACATGAGTAAATCGGAATTCGTAGTTCAACTGATTTTAGAGGAATATTTGTATGTTTCAAAAATGGACACTTGGAAACTTTTCTGGTGAAAACCACACAATGGATTCCTTTAGAAGGAAATACAAGTTACTGGTAAATACGCTTAGAATTACTTTTCAGGGTCAGTGCTGCTCTAAAAGATGCAGCACTGGGTTCTCTCCTGATAACAGGTGAGTAAATCGGAATTCGTATTTCGGCTGATTTTAGAGGAATATTTGTACGTTTCAAAAATGGACACTTAGAAAGTTTTCTGGTGAAAGTCACACAATGGATTCCTATGGAAGGAAGTACAAGTTACTGGTAAGTACGCTTAGAATTACTTTTCATAGTCAGTGCTGGTCTAAAAGATGCAGCACTGGGTTTTCTCCTGATAACAGGTGAGTAAATCAGAATTCAAAGTTCGGCTGATTTTAGAGGAATATTTGTACGCTTCAAAAATGGACACTTGGAAAGTTTTCTGGTGAAAACCACACAATGGATTCCTATGGAAGGAAATACAAGTTACTGGTAAATACGCTTAGAATTACTTTTCAGGGTCAGTGCTGCTCTAAAAGATGCAGCTCTGGGTTCTCTCCTGATAACAGGTGAGTAAATCGGAATTCGTAGTTCGGCTGATTTTAGAGAAATATTTGTACGTTTCATAAATGGACACTTGGAAACTTTTCTGGTGAAAACCACACAATGGATTCCTAAGGAAGGAAATACAAGTTACTGGTAAGTACGATTAGGATTACTTTTCAGGGTCAGTGCTGGGCTAAAAGATGCAGCCTTGAGTTCATTCCTGATAACAGGTGAGTAAATCAAATTTCATAGTTCGGCTGATTTTAGAGGAATAGTTGTACGTTTCAAAAATGGACACTTGGAAACTTTTCTGGTGAAAACCACACAATGGATTCCTTTAGAAGGAAATACAAGTTACTGGTAAATACGCTTAGAATTAATTTTCAGGGTCAGTGCTGCTCTAAAAGATGCAGCACTGGGTTCTCTCCTGATAACACGTGAGTAAATCGGAATTCGTAGTTCAACTGATTTTAGAGGAATATTTGTATGTTTCAAAAATGGACACTTGGAAACTTTTCTGGTGAAAACCACACAATGGATTCCTTTAGAAGGAAATACAAGTTACTGGTAAATACGCTTAGAATTACTTTTCAGGGTCAGTGCTGCTCTAAAAGATGCAGCACTGGGTTCTCTCCTGATAACAGGTGAGTAAATCGGAATTCGTATTTCGGCTGATTTTAGAGGAATATTTGTACGTTTCAAAAATGGACACTTAGAAAGTTTTCTGGTGAAAGTCACACAATGGATTCCTATGGAAGGAAGTACAAGTTACTGGTAAGTACGCTTAGAATTACTTTTCATAGTCAGTGCTGGTCTAAAAGATGCAGCACTGGGTTTTCTCCTGATAACAGGTGAGTAAATCAGAATTCAAAGTTCGGCTGATTTTAGAGGAATATTTGTACGCTTCAAAAATGGACACTTGGAAAGTTTTCTGGTGAAAACCACACAATGGATTCCTATGGAAGGAAATACAAGTTACTGGTAAATACGCTTAGAATTACTTTTCAGGGTCAGCGCTGCTCTAAAAGATGCAGCTCTGGGTTCTCTCCTGATAACAGGTAAGTAAATCGGAATTCGTAGTTCGGCTGATTTTAGAGAAATATTTGTACGTTTCATAAATGGACACTTGGAAACTTTTCTGGTGAAAACCACACAATGGATTCCTAAGGAAGGAAATACAAGTTACTGGTAAGTACGATTAGGATTACTTTTCAGGGTCAGTGCTGGGCTAAAAGATGCAGCCTTGAGTTCATTCCTGATAACAGGTGAGTAAATCAAATTTCATAGTTCGGCTGATTTTAGAGGAATAGTTGTACGTTTCAAAAATGGACACTTGGAAACTTTTCTGGTGAAAACCACACAATGGATTCCTATGGAAGGAAATACAAGTTACTGGTAAGTACGCTTAGAATTACTTTTCAGGGTCAGTGCTGGGCTAAAGGATGCAGCGCTGGGTTCTCTCCTGATAACAGGTGAGTAAATCGGAATTCGTATTTCGGCTGATTTTAGAGGAATATTTGTACGTTTCAAAAAGTGGACACTTAGAAACTTTTCTGGTGAAAATCACACAATGGATTCCTGTGGAAGGAAGTACAAGTTACTGGTAAGTATGCTGAGAATTACTATTCATAGTCAGTGCTGGTCTAAAAGATGCAGCACTGGGTCTTCTCCTGATAACAGGTGAGTAAATCAGAATTCGTAGTTCAGCTGATTTTAGAGGAATATTTGTACGCTTCAAAAATGGACACTTGGAAACTTTTCTGGTGAAAACCACACAATGGATTCCTATGGAAGGAAATACAATTTACTGGTCAATACACTTAGAATTACTTTTCAGGGTCAGTGCTGCTCTAAAAGATGCAGCACTGGGTTCTCTCCTGATAACAGGTGAGTAAATCGGAATTCGTAGTTCGGCTGATTTTAAAGGAATATTTGTAAGTCTAAAAAATGGACACTTGGAAACTTTTCTGGTGAAAACCACACAATGGATTCCTATGGAAGGAAATACAAGTTACTGGTAAATACGCTTAGAATTACTTTTCAGGGTCAGTGCTGCTCTAAAAGATGCAGCACTGGGTTCTCTCCTGATAACAGGTTAGTAAATCGGTATTCGTAGTTCGGCTGATTTTAGAGGAATATTTGTACGTTTCATAAATGGACACTTGGAATCTTTTCTGGTGAAAACCACACAATGGATTCCTAAGGAAGGAAATACAAGTTACTGGTAAGTACGCTTAGAATTACTTTTCAGGGTCAGTGCTGGTCTAAAAGATGCAGCACCGGGTTTTCTCCTGATAACAGGTGAGTAAATCAGAATTCGCAGTTCAACTGATTTTAGAGGAATATTTGTAAGTCTAAAAAATTGACACTTGGAAACTTTTCTGGTGAAAACCACACAATGGATTCCTATGGAAGGAAATACAAGTTACTGGTAAATACGCTTAGAATTACTTTTCAGGGTCAGTGCTGCTCTAATAAAAGCAGCTCTGGGTTCTCTCCTGATAACAGGTGAGTAAATCGGAATTCGTAATTCGGCTGATTTTAGAGGAATATTTGTATGTTTCATAAATGGACACTTGGAAACTTTTCTGGTGAAAACCACACAATGGATTCCTAAGGAAGGAAATACAAGTTACTGGTAAGTACACTTAGAATTACTTTTCAGGGTCAGTGCTGCTCTAAAAGATGCAGCACTGGGTTCTCTCCTGATAACAGGTGAGTAAATTGGAATTCGTAGTTCGGCTGATTTTAGAGGAATATTTGTACGTTTCAAAAATGGACACTTAGAAACTTTTCTGGTGAAATCCACACAATGGATTCCTATGGAAGGAAATACATGTTACTGGTAAGTACGATTAGGATTACTTTTCAGGGTCAGTGCTGGGCTAAAAGATGCAGCCTTGAGTTCATTCCTGATAACAGGTGAGTAAATCAAAATTGATAGTTCGGCTGATTTTAGAGGAATAGTTGTACGTTTCAAAAATGGACACTTGGAAACTTTTCTGGTGAAAACCACACAATGGATTCCTATGGAAGGAAATACAAGTTACTGGTAAGTACGCTTAGAATTACTTTTCAGGGTCAGTGCTGGGCTAAAAGATGCAGCACTGGGTTTTCTCCTGATAACAGGTGAGTAAATCGGAATTCGTATTTCGGCTGATTTTAGAGGAATATTTGTACGTTTCAAAAATGGACACTTAGAAACTTTTCTGGTGAAAATCACACAATGGATTCCTATGGAAGGAAGTACAAGTTACTGGTAAGTACGCTTAGAATTGCTTTTCATAGTCAGTGCTGGTCTAAAAGATGCAGCACTGGGTTTTCTCCTGATAACAGGTGAGTAAATCAGAATTCGTAGTTCGGCTGATTTTAGAGGAATATTTGTACGCTTCAAAAATGGACACTTGGAAACTTTTCTGGTGAAAACCACACAATGGATTCCTATGGAAGGAAATACAAGTTACTGGTAAATACACTTAGAATTACTTTTCAGGGTCAGTGCTGCTCTAAAAGATGCAGCACTGGGTTCTCTCCTGATAACAGGTGAGTAAATCGGAATTCGTAGTTCGGCTGATTTTAGAGGAATATTTGTACGTTTCAAAAATGGACACTTGGAAACTTTTCTGGTGAAAACCACACAATGGATTCCTTTGGAAGGAAATACAAGTTACTGGTAAATACGCTTAGAATTACTTTTCAGGGTCAGTGCTGCTCTAAAAGATACAGCACTGGGTTCTCTCCTGATAACAGGTGAGTAAATCGGAATTCGTAGTTCGGCTGATTTTAGAGGAATATTTGTACGTTTCATAAATGGACACTTGGAAAGTCTTCTGGTGAAAACCACACAATGGATTCCTAAGGAAGGAAATACAAGTTACTGGTAAGTACGCTTAGAATTACTTTTCAGGGTCAGTGCTGCTCTAAAAGATGCAGCACTGGGTTCTCTCCTGATAACAGGTGAGTAAATCGGAATTCGTAGTTCGGCTGATTTTAGAGGAATATTTGTACGTTTCATAAATGGACACTTGGAAACTTTTCTGGTGAAAACCACACAATGGATTCCTAAGGAAGGAAATACAAGTTACTGGTAAGTACGCTTAGAATTATATTTCAGGGTCAGTGCTGCTCTAAAAGATGCACCACTGGGTTCTCTCCTGATAACAGGTGAGTAAATCGGAATACGTAGTTCGGCTGATTTTAGAGGAATATTTGTACATTTCAAAAATGGACACTTGGAAACTTTTCTGGTGAAAACCACACAATGGATTCCTTTGGAAGGAAATACAAGTTACTGGTAAATACACTTAGAATTACTTTTAAGGGTCAGTGCTGCTCTAAAAGATGCAGCACTGGGTTCTCTCCTGATAACAGGTGAGTAAATCGGAATTCGTAGTTCGGCTGATTTTAGAGGAATATTTGTACGTTTCATAAATGGACACTTGGAAACTTTTCTGGTGAAAACCACACAATGGATTCCTAAGGAAGGAAATACAAGTTACTGGTAAGTACGCTTACAATTACTTTTCAGGGTCAGTGCTGCTCTAAAAGATGCAGCGCTGGGTTCTCTCCTGATAACAGGTGAGTAAATTGGAATTCGTAGTTCGGCTGATTTTGGAGGAATATTTGTACGTTTCAAAAATGGACATTTGGAAACTTTTGTGGTGAAAACCACACAATGGATTCCTATGGAAGGAAATACAAGTTACTGGTAAATACGCTTAGAATTACTTTTCAGGGTCAGTGCTGCTCTAAAAGATGCAGCACTGGGTTCTCTCCTGATAACAGGTGAGTAAATCGGAATTCGTAGTTCGGCTGATTTTAGAGGAATATTTCTACGTTTCAAAAATGGACACTTGGAAACTTTTCTGGTGAAAACCACACAATGGATTCCTTTAGAAGGAAATACAAGTTACTGGTAAATACGCTTAGAATTACTTTTCAGGGTCAGTGCTGCTCTAAAAGATGCAGCACTGGGTTCTCTCCTGATAACACGTGAGTAAATCGGAATTCGTAGTTCAACTGATTTTAGAGGAATATTTGTACGTTTTAAAAATGGACACTAGGAAACTTTTCTGGTGAAAACCACACAATGGATTCCTTTAGAAGGAAACACAAGTTACTGGTAAATGCGCTTAGAATTACTTTTCAGGGTTAGTGCTGCTCTAAAAGATGCAGCACTGGGTTCTCTCCTGATAACAGGTGAGTAAATCGGAATTCGTATTTCGGCTGATTTTAGAGGAATATTTGTACGTTTCAAAAATGGACACTTAGAAAGTTTTCTGGTGAAAGTCCCACAATGGATTCCTATGGAAGGAAGTACAAGTTACTGGTAAGTACGCTTAGAATTACTTTTCATAGTCAGTGCTGGTCTAAAAGATGCAGCACTGGGTTTTCTCCTGATAACAGGTGAGTGAATCAGAATTCAAAGTTCGGCTGATTTTAGAGGAATATTTGTACGCTTCAAAAATGGACACTTGGAAACTTTTCTGGTGAAAACCACACAATGGATTCCTATGGAAGGAAGTACAAGTTACTGGTAAGTACGCTTAGAATTACATTTCATAGTCAGTGCTGGTCTAAAAGATGCAGCACTGGGTTTTCTCCTGATAACAGGTGAGTAAATCAGAATTCAAAGTTCGGCTGATTTTAGAGGAATATTTGTACGCTTCAAAAATGGACACTTAGAAACTTTTCGGGTGAAATCCACACAATGGATTCCTATGGAAGGAAATACAAGTTACTGGTAAGTACGCTTAGAATTACTTTTCAGGGTCAGTGCTGCTCTAAAAGATGCAGCCTTGAGTTCATTCCTGATAACAGGTGAGTAAATCAAATTTCATAGTTCGGCTGATTTTAGAGGAATAGTTGTACGTTTCAAAAATGGACACTTGGAAACTTTTCTGGTAAAAACCACACAATGGTTTCCTAATGAAGGAAATACAAGTTACTGGTAAGTACGCTTAGAATTACTTTTCAGGGTCAGTGCTGGGCTAAAAGATGCAGCGCTGGGTTCTCTCCTGATAACAGGTGAGTAAATCGGAATTCGTATTTCGGCTGATTTTAGAGGAATATTTGTACGTTTCAAAAAGTGGACACTTAGAAACTTTTCTGGTGAAAATCAAACAATGGATTCCTATGGAAGGAAGTACAAGTTACTGGTAAGTACGCTGAGAATTACTTTTCATAGTCAGTGCTGGTCTAAAAGATGCAGCACTGGGTCTTCTCCTGATAACAGGTGAGTAAATCAGAATTCGTAGTTCAGCTGATTTTAGAGGAATATTTGTACGCTTCAAAAATGGACACATGGAAACTTTTCTGGTGAAAACCACACAATGGATTCCTATGGAAGGAAATACAAGTTACTGGTAAATACACTTAGAATTACTTTTCAGGGTCAGTGCTGCTCTAAAAGATGCAGCACTGGGTTCTTTCCTGATAACAGGTGAGTAAATCGGAATTCGTAGTTCGGCTGATTTTAAAGGAATATTTGTAAGTCTAAAAAATGGACACTTGGAAACTTTTCTGGTGAAAACCACACAATGGATTCCTATGGAAGGAAATACAAGTTACTGGTAAATACGCTTAGAATTACTTTTAAGGGTCAGTGCTGCTCTAAAAGATGCAGCACTGGGTTCTCTCCTGATAACACGTGAGTAAATCGGAATTCGTAGTTCAACGGATTTTAGAGGAATATTTGTACGTTTCAAAAATGGACACTTGGAAACTTTTCTGGTGAAAACCACACAATGGATTCCTTTGGAAGGAAATACAAGTTACTGGTAAATACGCTTAGAATTACTTTTCAGGGTCAGTGCTGCTCTAAAAGATGCAGCACTGGGTATTCTCCTGATAACAGGTGAGTAAATCGGAATTCGTAGTTCGGCTGATTTTAGAGGAATATTTGTACGTTTCATAAATGGACACTTGGAAAGTCTTCTGGTGAAAACCACACAATGGATTCCTAAGGAAGGAAATACAAGTTACTGGTAAGTACGCTTAGAATTACTTTTCAGGGTCAGTGCTGCTCTAAAAGATGCAGCCTTGAGTTCATTCCTGATAACAGGTGAGTAAATCAAATTTCATAGTTCGGCTGATTTTAGAGGAATAGTTGTACGTTTCAAAAATGGACACTTGGAAACTTTTCTGGTAAAAACCACACAATGGATTCCTAAGGAAGGAAATACAAGTTACTGGTAAGTACGCTTAGAATTATATTTCAGGGTCAGTGCTGCTCTAAAAGATGCACCACTGGGTTCTCTCCTGATAACAGGTGATTAAATCGGAATACGTAGTTCGGTTGATTTTAGAGGAATATTTGTACATTTCAAAAATGGACACTTGGAAACTTTTCTGGTGAAAACCACACAATGGATTCCTTTGGAAGGAAATACAAGTTACTGGTAAATACACTTAGAATTACTTTTAAGGGTCAGTGCTGCTCTAAAAGATGCAGCACTGGGTTCTCTCCTGATAACAGGTGAGTAAATCGGAATTCGTAGTTCGGCTGATTTTAGAGGAATATTTGTACGTTTCATAAATGGACACTTGGAAACTTTTCTGGTGAAAACCACACAATGGATTCCTAAGGAAGGAAATACAAGTTACTGGTAAGTACGCTTAGAATTACTTTTCAGGGTCAGTGCTGCTCTAAAAGATGCAGCGCTGGGTTCTCTCCTGATAACAGGTGAGTAAATTGGAATTCGTAGTTCGGCTGATTTTGGAGGAATATTTGTACGTTTCAAAAATGGACATTTGGAAACTTTTGTGGTGAAAACCACACAATGGATTCCTATGGAAGGAAATACAAGTTACTGGTAAATACGCTTAGAATTACTTTTCAGGGTCAGTGCTGCTCTAAAAGATGCAGCACTGGGTTCTCTCCTGATAACAGGTGAGTAAATCGGAATTCGTAGTTCGGCTGATTTTAGAGGAATATTTGTACGTTTCAAAAATGGACACTTGGAAACTTTTCTGGTGAAAACCACACAATGGATTCCTTTAGAAGGAAATACAAGTTACTGGTAAATACGCTTAGAATTACTTTTCAGGGTCAGTGCTGCTCTAAAAGATGCAGCACTGGGTTCTCTCCTGATAACACGTGAGTAAATCGGAATTCGTAGTTCAACTGATTTTAGAGGAATATTTGTACGTTTTAAAAATGGACACTAGGAAACTTTTCTGGTGAAAACCACACAATGGATTCCTTTAGAAGGAAACACAAGTTACTGGTAAATACGCTTAGAATTACTTTTCAGGGTCAGTGCTGCTCTAAAAGATGCAGCACTGGGTTCTCTCCTGATAACAGGTGAGTAAATCGGAATTCGTATTTCGGCTGATTTTAGAGGAATATTTGTACGTTTCAAAAATGGACACTTAGAAAGTTTTCTGGTGAAAGTCACACAATGGATTCCTATGGAAGGAAGTACAAGTTACTGGTAAGTACGCTTAGAATTACTTTTCATAGTCAGTGCTGGTCTAAAAGATGCAGCACTGGGTTTTCTCCTGATAACAGGTGAGTAAATCAGAATTCAAAGTTCGGCTGATTTTAGAGGAATATTTGTACGCTTCAAAAATGGACACTTGGAAAGTTTTCTGGTGAAAACCACACAATGGACTCCTATGGAAGGAAATAAAAGTTACTGGTAAGTACGCTTAGAATTACTTTTCATAGTCAGTGCTGGTCTAAAAGATGCAGCACTGGGTTTTCTCCTGATAACAGGTGAGTAAATCAGAATTCAAAGTTCGGCTGATTTTAGAGGAATATTTGTACGCTTCAAAAATGGACACTTAGAAACTTTTCGGGTGAAATCCACACAATGGATTCCTATGGAAGGAAATACAAGTTACTGGTAAGTACGCTTAGAATTACTTTTCAGGGTCAGTGCTGCTCTAAAAGATGCAGCCTTGAGTTCATTCCTGATAACAGGTGAGTAAATCAAATTTCATAGTTCGGCTGATTTTAGAGGAATAGTTGTACGTTTCAAAAATGGACACTTGGAAACTTTTCTGGTAAAAACCACACAATGGATTCCTAATGAAGGAAATACAAGTTACTGGTAAGTACGCTTAGAATTACTTTTCAGGGTCAGTGCTGGGCTAAAAGATGCAGCGCTGGGTTCTCTCCTGATAACAGGTGAGTAAATCGGAATTCGTATTTCGGCTGATTTTAGAGGAATATTTGTACGTTTCAAAAAGTGGACACTTAGAAACTTTTCTGGTGAAAATCAAACAATGGATTCCTATGGAAGGAAGTACAAGTTACTGGTAAGTACGCTGAGAATTACTTTTCATAGTCAGTGCTGGTCTAAAAGATGCAGCACTGGGTCTTCTCCTGATAACAGGTGAGTAAATCAGAATTCGTAGTTCAGCTGATTTTAGAGGAATATTCGTACGCTTCAAAAATGGACACTTGGAAACTTTTCTGGTGAAAACCACACAATGGATTCCTATGGAAGGAAATACAAGTTACTGGTAAATACACTTAGAATTACTTTTCAGGGTCAGTGCTGCTCTAAAAGATGCAGCACTGGGTTCTCTCCTGATAACAGGTGAGTAAATCGGAATTCGTAGTTCGGCTGATTTTAAAGGAATATTTGTAAGTCTAAAAAATGGACACTTGGAAACTTTTCTGGTGAAAACCACACAATGGATTCCTATGGAAGGAAATACAAGTTACTGGTAAATACGCTTAGAATTACTTTTCAGGGTCAGTGCTGCTCTAATAAAAGCAGCACTGGGTTCTCTCCTGATAACAGGTGAGTAAATCGGAATTCGTAGTTCAACTGATTTTAGAGGAATATTTGTAAGTCTAAAAAATTGACACTTGGAAACTTTTCTGGTGAAAACAACACAATGGATTCCTATGGAAGGAAATACAAGTTACTGGTAAATACGCTTAGAATTACTTTTCAGGGTCAGTGCTGCTCTAATAAAAGCAGCTCTGGGTTCTCTCCTGATAACAGGTGAGTAAATCGGAATTCGTAATTCGGCTGATTTTAGAGGAATATTTGTATGTTTCATAAATGGACACTTGGAAACTTTTCTGGTGAAAACCACACAATGGATTCCTAAGGAAGGAAATACAAGTTACTGGTAAGTACACTTAGAATTACTTTTCAGGGTCAGTGCTGCTCTAAAAGATGCAGCACTGGGTTCTCTCCTGATAACAGGTGAGTAAATTGGAATTCGTAGTTCGGCTGATTTTAGAGGAATATTTGTACGTTTCAAAAATGGACACTTAGAAACTTTTCTGGTGAAATCCACACAATGGATTCCTATGGAAGGAAATACATGTTACTGGTAAGTACGATTAGGATTACTTTTCAGGGTCAGTGCTGGGCTAAAAGATGCAGCCTTGAGTTCATTCCTGATAACAGGTGAGTAAATCAAAATTGATAGTTCGGCTGATTTTAGAGGAATAGTTGTACGTTTCAAAAATGGACACTTGGAAACTTTTCTGGTGAAAACCACACAATGGATTCCTATGGAAGGAAATACAAGTTACTGGTAAGTACGCTTAGAATTACTTTTCAGGGTCAGTGCTGGGCTAAAAGATGCAGCACTGGGTTTTCTCCTGATAACAGGTGAGTAAATCGGAATTCGTATTTCGGCTGATTTTAGAGGAATATTTGTACGTTTCAAAAATGGACACTTAGAAACTTTTCTGGTGAAAATCACACAATGGATTCCTATGGAAGGAAGTACAAGTTACTGGTAAGTACGCTTAGAATTGCTTTTCATAGTCAGTGCTGGTCTAAAAGATGCAGCACTGGGTTTTCTCCTGATAACAGGTGAGTAAATCAGAATTCGTAGTTCGGCTGATTTTAGAGGAATATTTGTACGCTTCAAAAATGGACACTTGGAAACTTTTCTGGTGAAAACCACACAATGGATTCCTATGGAAGGAAATACAAGTTACTGGTAAATACACTTAGAATTACTTTTCAGGGTCAGTGCTGCTCTAAAAGATGCAGCACTGGGTTCTCTCCTGATAACAGGTGAGTAAATCGGAATTCGTAGTTCGGCTGATTTTAGAGGAATATTTGTACGTTTCAAAAATAGACACTTGGAAACTTTTCTGGTGAAAACCACACAATGGATTCCTTTGGAAGGAAATACAAGTTACTGGTAAATACGCTTAGAATTACTTTTCAGGGTCAGTGCTGCTCTAAAAGATGCAGCACTGGGTTCTCTCCTGATAACAGGTGAGTAAATCGGAATTCGTAGTTCGGCTGATTTTAGAGGAATATTTGTACGTTTCATAAATGGACACTTGGAAAGTCTTCTGGTGAAAACCACACAATGGATTCCTAAGGAAGGAAATACAAGTTACTGGTAAGTACGCTTAGAATTACTTTTCAGGGTCAGTGCTGCTCTAAAAGATGCAGCACTGGGTTCTCTCCTGATAACAGGTGAGTAAATCGGAATTCGTATTTCGGCTGATTTTAGAGGAATATTTGTACGTTTCAAAAATGGACACTTAGAAAGTTTTCTGGTGAAAGTCACACAATGGATTCCTATGGAAGGAAGTACAAGTTACTGGTAAGTACGCTTAGAATTACTTTTCATAGTCAGTGCTGGTCTAAAAGATGCAGCACTGGGTTTTCTCCTGATAACAGGTGAGTAAATCAGAATTCAAAGTTCGGCTGATTTTAGAGGAATATTTGTACGCTTCAAAAATGGACACTTGGAAAGTTTTCTGGTGAAAACCACACAATGGATTCCTATGGAAGGAAATACAAGTTACTGGTAAATACGCTTAGAATTACTTTTTAGGGTCAGTGCTGCTCTAAAAGATGCAGCTCTGGGTTCTCTCCTGATAACAGGTGAGTAAATCGGAATTCGTAGTTTGGCTGAGTTTAGAGAAATATTTGTACGTTTCATAAATGGACACTTGGAAACTTTTCTGGTGAAAACCACACAATGGATTCCTATGGAAGGAAGTACGAGTTACTGGTAAGTACGCTTAGAATTACTTTTCATAGTCAGTGCTGGTCTAAAAGATGCAGCACTGGGTTTTCTCCTGATAACAGGTGAGTAAATCAGAATTCAAAGTTCGGCTGATTTTAGAGGAATATTTGTACGCTTCAAAAATGGACACTTAGAAACTTTTCGGGTGAAATCCACACAATGGATTCCTATGGAAGGAAATACAAGTTACTGGTAAGTACGCTTAGAATTACTTTTCAGGGTCAGTGCTGCTCTAAAAGATGCAGCCTTGAGTTCATTCCTGATAACAGGTGAGTAAATCAAATTTCATAGTTCGGCTGATTTTAGAGGAATAGTTGTACGTTTCAAAAATGGACACTTGGAAACTTTTCTGGTAAAAACCACACAATGGATTCCTAATGAAGGAAATACAAGTTACTGGTAAGTACGCTTAGAATTACTTTTCAGGGTCAGTGCTGGGCTAAAAGATGCAGCGCTGGGTTCTCTCCTGATAACAGGTGAGTAAATCGGAATTCGTATTTCGGCTGATTTTAGAGGAATATTTGTACGTTTCAAAAAGTGGACACTTAGAAACTTTTCTGGTGAAAATCAAACAATGGATTCCTATGGAAGGAAGTACAAGTTACTGGTAAGTACGCTGAGAATTACTTTTCATAGTCAGTGCTGGTCTAAAAGATGCAGCACTGGGTCTTCTCCTGATAACAGGTGAGTAAATCAGAATTCGTAGTTCAGCTGATTTTAGAGGAATATTTGTACGCTTCAAAAATGGACACTTGGAAACTTTTCTGGTGAAAACCACACAATGGATTCCTATGGAAGGAAATACAAGTTACTGGTAAATACACTTAGAATTACTTTTCAGGGTCAGTGGTGCTCTAAAAGATGCAGCACTGGGTTCTCTCCTGATAACAGGTGAGTAAATCGGAATTCGTAGTTCGGCTGATTTTAAAGGAATATTTGTAAGTCTAAAAAATGGACACTTGGAAACTTTTCTGGTGAAAACCACACAATGGATTCCTATGGAAGGAAATACAAGTTGCTGGTAAATACGCTTAGAATTACTTTTCAGGGTCAGTGCTGCTCTAATAAAAGCAGCACTGGGTTCTCTCCTGATAACAGGTGAGTAAATCGGAATTCGTAGTTCAACTGATTTTAGAGGAATATTTATAAGTCTAAAAAATTGACACTTGGAAACTTTTCTGGTGAAAACCACACAATGGATTCCTATGGAAGGAAATACAAGTTACTGGTAAATACGCTTAGAATTACTTTTCAGGGTCAGTGCTGCTCTAATAAAAGCAGCTCTGGGTTCTCTCCTGATAACAGGTGAGTAAATCGGAATTAGTAATTCGGCTGATTTTAGAGGAATATTTGTATGTTTCATAAATGGACACTTGGAAACTTTTCTGGTGAAAACCACACAATGGATTCCTAAGGAAGGAAATACAAGTTACTGGTAAGTACACTTAGAATTACTTTTCAGGGTCAGTGCTGCTCTAAAAGATGCAGCACTGGGTTCTCTCCTGATAACAGGTGAGTAAATTGGAATTCGTAGTTCGGCTGATTTTAGAGGAATATTTGTACGTTTCAAAAATGGACACTTAGAAACTTTTCTGGTGAAATCCACACAATGGATTCCTATGGAAGGAAATACATGTTACTGGTAAGTACGATTAGGATTACTTTTCAGGGTCAGTGCTGGGCTAAAAGATGCAGCCTTGAGTTCATTCCTGATAACAGGTGAGTAAATCAAAATTGATAGTTCGGCTGATTTTAGAGGAATAGTTGTACGTTTCAAAAATGGACACTTGGAAACTTTTCTGGTGAAAACCACACAATGGATTCCTATGGAAGGAAATACAAGTTACTGGTAAGTACGCTTAGAATTACTTTTCAGGGTCAGTGCTGGGCTAAAAGATGCAGCACTGGGTTTTCTCCTGATAACAGGTGAGTAAATCGGAATTCGTATTTCGGCTGATTTTAGAGGAATATTTGTACGTTTCAAAAATGGACACTTAGAAACTTTTCTGGTGAAAATCACACAATGGATTCCTATGGAAGGAAGTACAAGTTACTGGTAAGTACGCTTAGAATTGCTTTTCATAGTCAGTGCTGGTCTAAAAGATGCAGCACTGGGTTTTCTCCTGATAACAGGTGAGTAAATCAGAATTCGTAGTTCGGCTGATTTTAGAGGAATATTTGTACGCTTCAAAAATGGACACTTGGAAACTTTTCTGGTGAAAACCACACAATGGATTCCTATGGAAGGAAATACAAGTTACTGGTAAATACACTTAGAATTACTTTTCAGGGTCAGTGCTGCTCTAAAAGATGCAGCACTGGGTTCTCTCCTGATAACATGTGAGTAAATCGGAATTCGTAATTCGGCTGATTTTAGAGGAATATTTGTACGTTTCAAAAATAGACACTTGGAAACTTTTCTGGTGAAAACCACACAATGGATTCCTTTGGAAGGAAATACAAGTTACTGGTAAATACGCTTAGAATTACTTTTCAGGGTCAGTGCTGCTCTAAAAGATGCAGCACTGGGTTCTCTCCTGATAACAGGTGAGTAAATCGGAATTCGTAGTTCGGCTGATTTTAGAGGAATATTTGTACGTTTCATAAATGGACACTTGGAAAGTCTTCTGGTGAAAACCACACAATGGATTCCTAAGGAAGGAAATACAAGTTACTGGTAAGTACGCTTAGAATTACTTTTCAGGGTCAGTGCTGCTCTAAAAGATGCAGCACTGGGTTCTCTCCTGATAACAGGTGAGTAAATCGGAATTCGTATTTCGGCTGATTTTAGAGGAATATTTGTACGTTTCAAAAATGGACACTTAGAAAGTTTTCTGGTGAAAGTCACACAATGGATTCCTATGGAAGGAAGTACAAGTTACTGGTAAGTACGCTTAGAATTACTTTTCATAGTCAGTGCTGCTCTAAAAGATGCAGCTCTGGGTTCTCTCCTGATAACAGGTGAGTAAATCGGAATTCGTAGTTTGGCTGATTTTAGAGAAATATTTGTACGTTTCATAAATGGACACTTGGAAACTTTTCTGGTGAAAACCACACAATGGATTCCTATGGAAGGAAGTACAAGTTACTGGTAAGTACGCTTAGAATTACTTTTCATAGTCCGTGCTGGTCTAAAAGATGCAGCACTGGGTTTTCTCCTGATAACAGGTGAGTAAATCAGAATTCAAAGTTCGGCTGATTTTAGAGGAATATTTGTACGCTTCAAAAATGGACACTTAGAAACTTTTCGGGTGAAATCCAAACAATGGATTCCTATGGAAGGAAATACAAGTTACTGGTAAGTACGCTTAGAATTACTTTTCAGGGTCAGTGCTGCTCTAAAAGATGCAGCCTTGAGTTCATTCCTGATAACAGGTGAGTAAATCAAATTTCATAGTTCGGCTGATTTTAGAGGAATAGTTGTACGTTTCAAAAATGGACACTTGGAAACTTTTCTGGTAAAAACCACACAATGGATTCCTAATGAAGGAAATACAAGTTACTGGTAAGTACGCTTAGAATTACTTTTCAGGGTCAGTGCTGGGCTAAAAGATGCAGCGCTGGGTTCTCTCCTGATAACAGGTGAGTAAATCGGAATTCGTATTTCGGCTGATTTTAGAGGAATATTTGTACGTTTCAAAAAGTGGACACTTAGAAACTTTTCTGGTGAAAATCAAACAATGGATTCCTATGGAAGGAAGTACAAGTTACTGGTAAGTACGCTGAGAATTACTTTTCATAGTCAGTGCTGGTCTAAAAGATGCAGCACTGGGTCTTCTCCTGATAACAGGTGAGTAAATCAGAATTCGTAGTTCAGCTGATTTTAGAGGAATATTTGTACGCTTCAAAAATGGACGCTTGGAAACTTTTCTGGTGAAAACCACACAATGGATTCCTATGGAAGGAAATACAAGTTACTGGTAAATACACTTAGAATTACTTTTCAGGGTCAGTGCTGCTCTAAAAGATGCAGCACTGGGTTCTCTCCTGATAACAGGTGAGTAAATCGGAATTCGTAGTTCGGCTGATTTTAAAGGAATATTTGTAAGTCTAAAAAATGGACACTTGGAAACTTTTCTGGTGAAAACCACACAATGGATTCCTATGGAAGGAAATACAAGTTACTGGTAAATACGCTTAGAATTACTTTTCAGGGTCAGTGCTGCTCTAATAAAAGCAGCACTGGGTTCTCTTCTGATAACAGGTGAGTAAATCGGAATTCGTAGTTCAACTGATTTTAGAGGAATATTTGTAAGTCTAAAAAATTGACACTTGGAAACTTTTCTGGTGAAAACCACACAATGGATTCCTATGGAAGGAAATACAAGTTACTGGTAAATACGCTTAGAATTACTTTTCAGGGTCAGTGCTGCTCTAATAAAAGCAGCTCTGGGTTCTCTCCTGATAACAGGTGAGTAAATCGGAATTCGTAATTCGGCTGATTTTAGAGGAATATTTGTATGTTTCATAAATGGACACTTGGAAAATTTTCTGGTGAAAACCACACAATGGATTCCTAAGGAAGGAAATACAAGTTACTGGTAAGTACACTTAGAATTACTTTTCAGGGTCAGTGCTGCTCTAAAAGATGCAGCACTGGGTTCTCTCCTGATAACAGGTGAGTAAATTGGAATTCGTAGTTCGGCTGATTTTAGAGGAATATTTGTACGTTTCAAAAATGGACACTTAGAAACTTTTCTGGTGAAATCCACACAATGGATTCCTATGGAAGGAAATACATGTTACTGGTAAGTACGATTAGGATTACTTTTCAGGGTCAGTGCTGGGCTAAAAGATGCAGCCTTGAGTTCATTCCTGATAACAGGTGAGTAAATCAAAATTGATAGTTCGGCTGATTTTAGAGGAATAGTTGTACGTTTCAAAAATGGACACTTGGAAACTTTTCTGGTGAAAACCACACAATGGATTCCTATGGAAGGAAATACAAGTTACTGGTAAGTACGCTTAGAATTACTTTTCAGGGTCAGTGCTGGGCTAAAAGATGCTCACTGGGTTTTCTCCTGATAACAGGTGAGTAAATCGGAATTCGTATTTCGGCTGATTTTAGAGGAATATTTGTACGTTTCAAAAATGGACACTTAGAAACTTTTCTGGTGAAAATCACACAATGGATTCCTATGGAAGGAAGTACAAGTTACTGGTAAGTACGCTTAGAATTGCTTTTCATAGTCAGTGCTGGTCTAAAAGATGCAGCACTGGGTTTTCTCCTGATAACAGGTGAGTAAATCAGAATTCGTAGTTCGGCTGATTTTAGAGGAATATTTGTACGCTTCAAAAATGGACACTTGGAAACTTTTCTGGTGAAAACCACACAATGGATTCCTATGGAAGGAAATACAAGTTACTGGTAAATACACTTAGAATTACTTTTCAGGGTCAGTGCTGCTCTAAAAGATGCAGCACTGGGTTCTCTCCTGATAACAGGTGAGTAAATCGGAATTCGTAGTTCGGCTGATTTTAGAGGAATATTTGTACGTTTCAAAAATGGACACTTGGAAACTTTTCTGGTGAAAACCACACAATGGATTCCTTTGGAAGGAAATACAAGTTACTGGTAAATACGCTTAGAATTACTTTTCAGGGTCAGTGCTGCTCTAAAAGATGCAGCACTGGGTTCTCTCCTGATAACAGGTGAGTAAATCGGAATTCGTAGTTCGGCTGATTTTAGAGGAATATTTGTACGTTTCATAAATGGACACTTGGAAAGTCTTCTGGTGAAAACCACACAATGGATTCCTAAGGAAGGAAATACAAGTTACTGGTAAGTACGCTTAGAATTACTTTTCAGGGTCAGTGCTGCTCTAAAAGATGCAGCACTGGGTTCTCTCCTGATAACAGGTGAGTAAATCGGAATTCGTAGTTCGGCTAATTTTAGAGGAATATTTGTACGTTTCATAAATGGACACTTGGAAACTTTTCTGGTGAAAACCACACAATGGATTCCTAAGGAAGGAAATACAAGTTACTGGTAAGTACGCTTAGAATTATATTTCAGGGTCAGTGCTGCTCTAAAAGATGCACCACTGGGTTCTCTCCTGATAACAGGTGAGTAAATCGGAATACGTAGTTCGGCTGATTTTAGAGGAATATTTGTACATTTCAAAAATGGACACTTGGAAACTTTTCTGGTGAAAACCACACAATGGATTCCTTTGGAAGGAAATACAAGTTACTGGTAAATACACTTAGAATTACTTTTAAGGGTCAGTGCTGCTCTAAAAGATGCAGCACTGGGTTCTCTCCTGATAACAGGTGAGTAAATCGGAATTCGTAGTTCGGCTGATTTTAGAGGAATATTTGTACGTTTCATAAATGTACACTTGGAAACTTTTCTGGTGAAAACCACACAATGGATTCCTAAGGAAGGAAATACAAGTTACTGGTAAGTACGCTTAGAATTACTTTTCAGGGTCAGTGCTGCTCTAAAAGATGCAGCGCTGGTTTCTCTCCTGATAACAGGTGAGTAAATTGGAATTCGTAGTTCGGCTGATTTTGGAGGAATATTTGTACGTTTCAAAAATGGACATTTGGAAACTTTTGTGGTGAAAACCACACAATGGATTCCTATGGAAGGAAATACAAGTTACTGGTAAATACGCTTAGAATTACTTTTCAGGGTCAGTGCTGCTCTAAAAGATGCAGCACTGGGTTCTCTCCTGATAACAGGTAAGTAAATCGGAATTCGTAGTTCGGCTGATTTTAGAGGAATATTTGTACGTTTCAAAAATGGACACTAGGAAACTTTTCTGGTGAAAACCACACAATGGATTCCTTTAGAAGGAAACACAAGTTACTGGTAAATACGCTTAGAATTACTTTTCAGGGTCAGTGCTGCTCTAAAAGATGCAGCACTGGGTTCTCTCCTGATAACAGGTGAGTAAATCGGAATTCGTATTTCGGCTGATTTTAGAGGAATATTTGTACGTTTCACAAATGGACACTTAGAAAGTTTTCTGGTGAAAGTCACACAATGGATTCCTATGGAAGGAAGTACAAGTTACTGGTAAGTACGCTTAGAATTACTTTTCATAGTCAGTGCTGGTCTAAAAGATGCAGCACTGGGTTTTCTCCTGATAACAGGTGAGTAAATCAGAATTCAAAGTTCGGCTGATTTTAGAGGAATATTTGTACGCTTCAAAAATGGACACTTGGAAACTTTTCTGGTGAAAACCACACAATGGATTCCTATTGAAGGAAGTAGAATTTACTGGTAAGTACGCTTAGAATTACTTTTCATAGTCAGTGCTGGTCTAAAAGATGCAGCACTGGGTTTTCTCCTGATAACAGGTGAGTAAATCAGAATTCAAAGTTCGGCTGATTTTAGAGGAATATTTGTACGCTTCAAAAATGGACACTTAGAAACTTTTCGGGTGAAATCCACACAATGGATTCCTATGGAAGGAAATACAAGTTACTGGTAAGTACGCTTAGAATTACTTTTCAGGGTCAGTGCTGCTCTAAAAGATGCAGCCTTGAGTTCATTCCTGATAACAGGTGAGTAAATCAAATTTCATAGTTCGGCTGATTTTAGAGGAATAGTTGTACGTTTCAAAAATGGACACTTGGAAACTTTTCTGGTAAAAACCACACAATGGATTCCTAATGAAGGAAATACAAGTTAATGGTAAGTACGCTTAGAATTACTTTTCAGGGTCAGTGCTGGGCTAAAAGATGCAGCGCTGGGTTCTCTCCTGATAACAGGTGAGTAAATCGGAATTCGTATTTCGGCTGATTTTAGAGGAATATTTGTACGTTTCAAAAAGATGACACTTAGAAACTTTTCTGGTGAAAATCAAACAATGGATTCCTATGGAAGGAAGTACAAGTTACTGGTAAGTACGCTGAGAATTACTTTTCATAGTCAGTGCTGGTCTAAAAGATGCAGCACTGGGTCTTCTCCTGATAACAGGTGAGTAAATCAGAATTCGTAGTTCAGCTGATTTTAGAGGAATATTTGTAGGCTTCAAAAATGGACACTTGGAAACTTTTCTGGTGAAAACCACACAATGGATTCCTATGGAAGGAAATACAAGTTACTGGTAAATACACTTAGAATTACTTTTCAGGGTCAGTGCTGCTCTAAAAGATGCAGCACTGGGTTCTCTCCTGATAACAGGTGAGTAAATCGGAATTCGTAGTTCGGCTGATTTTAAAGGAATATTTGTAAGTCTAAAAAATGGACACTTGGAAACTTTTCTGGTGAAAACCACACAATGGATTCCTATGGAAGGAAATACAAGTTACTGGTAAATACGCTTAGAATTACTTTTAAGGGTCAGTGCTGCTCTAAAAGATGCAGCACTGGGTTCTCTCCTGATAACACGTGAGTAAATCGGAATTCGTAGTTCAACGGATTTTAGAGGAATATTTGTACGTTTCAAAAATGGACACTTGGAAACTTTTCTGGTGAAAACCACACAATGGATTCCTTTGGAAGGAAATACAAGTTACTGGTAAATACGCTTAGAATTACTTTTCAGGGTCAGTGCTGCTCTAAAAGATGCAGCACTGGGTTCTCTCCTGATAACAGGTGAGTAAATCGGAATTCGTAGTTCGGCTGATTTTAGAGGAATATTTGTACGTTTCATAAATGGACACTTGGAAAGTCTTCTGGTGAAAACCACACAATGGATTCCTAAGGAAGGAAATACAAGTTACTGGTAAGTACGCTTAGAATTACTTTTCAGGGTCAGTGCTGCTCTAAAAGATGCAGCACTGGGTTCTCTCCTGATAACAGGTGAGTAAATCGGAATTCGTAGTTCGGCTGATTTTAGAGGAATATTTGTACGTTTCATAAATGGACACTTGGAAACTTTTCTGGTGAAAACCACACAATGGATTCCTAAGGAAGGAAATACAAGTTACTGGTAAGTACGCTTAGAATTATATTTCAGGGTCAGTGCTGCTCTAAAAGATGCACCACTGGGTTCTCTCCTGATAACAGGTGAGTAAATCGGAATACGTAGTTCGGCTGATTTTAGAGGAATATTTGTACATTTCAAAAATGGACACTTGGAAACTTTTCTGGTGAAAACCACACAATGGATTCCTTTGGAAGGAAATACAAGTTACTGGTAAATACACTTAGAATTACTTTTAAGGGTCAGTGCTGCTCTAAAAGATGCAGCACTGGGTTCTCTCCTGATAACAGGTGAGTAAATCGGAATTCGTAGTTCGGCTGATTTTAGAGGAATATTTGTACGTTTCATAAATGGACACTTGGAAACTTTTCTGGTGAAAACCACACAATGGATTCCTAAGGAAGGAAATACAAGTTACTGGTAAGTACGCTTAGAATTACTTTTCAGGGTCAGTGCTGCTCTAAAAGATGCAGCGCTGGGTTCTCTCCTGATAACAGGTGAGTAAATTGGAATTCGTAGTTCGGCTGATTTTGGAGGAATATTTGTACGTTTCAAAAATGGACATTTGGAAACTTTTGTGGTGAAAACCACACAATGGATTCCTATGGAAGGAAATACAAGTTACTGGTAAATACGCTTAGAATTACTTTTCAGGGTCAGTGCTGCTCTAAAAGATGCAGCACTGGGTTCTCTCCTGATAACAGGTGAGTAAATCGGAATTCGTAGTTCGGCTGATTTTAGAGGAATATTTGTACGTTTCAAAAATGGACACTTGGAAACTTTTCTGGTGAAAACCACACAATGGATTCCTTTAGAAGGAAATACAAGTTACTGGTAAATACACTTAGAATTACTTTTCAGGGTCAGTGCTGCTCTAAAAGATGCAGCACTGTGTTCTCTCCTGATAACAGGTGAGTAAATCGGAATTCGTATTTCGGCTGATTTTAGAGGAATATTTGTACGTTTCAAAAATGGACACTTAGAAAGTTTTCTGGTGAAAGTCACACAATGGATTCCTATGGAAGGAAGTACAAGTTACTGGTAAGTACGCTTAGAATTACTTTTCATAGTCAGTGCTGGTCTAAAAGATGCAGCACTGGGTTTTCTCCTGATAACAGGTGAGTAAATCAGAATTCAAAGTTCGGCTGATTTTAGAGGAATATTTGTACGCTTCAAAAATGGACACTTGGAAACTTTTCTGGTGAAAACCACACAATCGATTCCTATGGAAGGAAGTACAAGTTACTGGTAAGTACGCTTAGAATTACTTTTCATAGTCAGTGCTGGTCTAAAAGATGCAGCACTGGGTTTTCTCCTGATAACAGGTGAGTAAATCAGAATTCAAAGTTCGGCTGATTTTAGAGGAATATTTGTACGCTTCAAAAATGGACACTTAGAAACTTTTCGGGTGAAATCCACACAATGGATTCCTATGGAAGGAAATACAAGTTACTGGTAAGTACGCTTAGAATTACTTTTCAGGGTCAGTGCTGCTCTAAAAGATGCAGCCTTGAGTTCATTCCTGAAAACAGGTGAGTAAATCAAATTTCATAGTTCGGCTGATTTTAGAGGAATAGTTGTACGTTTCAAAAATGGACACTTGGAAACTTTTCTGGTAAAAACCACACAATGGATTCCTAATGAAGGAAATACAAGTTACTGGTAAGTACGCTTAGAATTACTTTTCAGGGTCAGTGCTGGGCTAAAAGATGCAGGGCTGGGTTCTCTCCTGATAACAGGTGAGTAAATCGGAATTCGTATTTCGGCTGATTTTAGAGGAATATTTGTACGTTTCATAAATGGACACTTGGAAAGTCTTCTGGTGAAAACCACACAATGGATTCCTAAGGAAGGAAATACAAGTTACTGGTAAGTACGCTTAGAATTACTTTTCAGGGTCAGTGCTGCTCTAAAAGATGCAGCACTGGGTTCTCTCCTGATAACAGGTGAGTAAATCGGAATTCGTAGTTCGGCTGATTTTAGAGGAATATTTGTACGTTTCATAAATGGACACTTGGAAACTTTTCTGGTGAAAACCACACAATGGATTCCTAAGGAAGGAAATACAAGTTACTGGTAAGTACGCTTAGAATTATATTTCAGGGTCAGTGCTGCTCTAAAAGATGCACCACTGGGTTCTCTCCTGATAACAGGTGAGTAAATCGGAATACGTAGTTCGGCTGATTTTAGAGGAATATTTGTACATTTCAAAAATGGACACTTGGAAACTTTTCTGGTGAAAACCACACAATGGATTCCTTTGGAAGGAAATACAAGTTACTGGTAAATACACTTAGAATTACTTTTAAGGGTCAGTGCTGCTCTAAAAGATGCAGCACTGGGTTCTCTCCTGATAACAGGTGAGTAAATCGGAATTCGTAGTTCGGCTGATTTTAGAGGAATATTTGTACGTTTCATAAAAGGACACTTGGAAACTTTTGTGGTGAAAACCACACAATGGATTCCTATGGAAGGAAATACAAGTTACTGGTAAATACGCTTAGAATTACTTTTCAGGGTCAGTGCTGCTCTAAAAGATGCAGCACTGGGTTCTCTCCTGATAACAGGTGAGTAAATCGGAATTCGTAGTTCGGCTGATTTTAGAGGAATATTTGTACGTTTCAAAAATGGACACTTGGAAACTTTTCTGGTGAAAACCACACAATGGATTCCTTTAGAAGGAAATACAAGTTACTGGTAAATACGCTTAGAATTACTTTTCAGGGTCAGTGCTGCTCTAAAAGATGCAGCACTGGGTTTTCTCCTGATAACAGGTGAGTAAATCGGAATTCGTATTTCTGCTGATTTTAGAGGAATATTTGTACGTTTCAAAAATGGACACTTAGAAAGTTTTCTGGTGAAAGTCACACAATGGATTCCTATGGAAGGAAGTACAAGTTACTGGTAAGTACGCTTAGAATTACTTTTCATAGTCAGTGCTGGTCTAAAAGATGCAGCACTGGGTTTTCTCATGATAACAGGTGAGTAAATCAGAATTCAAAGTTCGGCTGATTTTAGAGGAATATTTGTACGCTTCAAAAATGGACACTTGGAAAGTTTTCTGGTGAAAACCACACAATGGATTCCTATGGAAGGAAATACAAGTTACTGGTAAATACGCTTAGAATTACTTTTTAGGGTCAGTGCTGCTCTAAAAGATGCAGCTCTGGGTTCTCTCCTGATAACAGGTGAGTAAATCGGAATTCGTAGTTTGGCTGATTTTAGAGAAATATTTGTACGTTTCATAAATGGACACTTGGAAACTTTTCTAGTGAAAACCACACAATGGATTCCTATGGAAGGAAGTACAAGTTACTGGTAAGTACGCTTAGAATTACTTTTCATAGTCAGTGCTGGTCTAAAAGATGCAGCACTGGGTTTTCTCCTGATAACAGGTGAGTAAATCAGAATTCAAAGTTCGGCTGATTTTAGAGGAATATTTGTACGCTTCAAAAATGGACACTTAGAAACTTTTCGGGTGAAATCCACACAATGGATTCCTATGGAAGGAAATACAAGTTACTGGTAAGTACGCTTAGAATTACTTTTCAGGGTCAGTGCTGCTCTAAAAGATGCAGCCTTGAGTTCATTCCTGATAACAGGTGAGTAAATCAAATTTCATAGTTCGGCTGATTTTAGAGGAATAGTTGTACGTTTCAAAAATGGACACTTGGAAACTTTTCTGGTAAAAACCACACAATGGATTCCTAATGAAGGAAATACAAGTGACTGGTAAGTACGCTTAGAATTACTTTTCAGGGTCAGTGCTGGGCTAAAAGATGCAGCGCTGGGTTCTCTCCTGATAACAGGTGAGTAAATCGGAATTCGTATTTCGGCTGATTTTAGAGGAATATTTGTACGTTTCAAAAAGTGGACACTTAGAAACTTTTCTGGTGAAAATCAAACAATGGATTCCTATGGAAGGAAGTACAAGTTACTGGTAAGTACGCTGAGAATTACTTTTCATAGTCAGTGCTGGTCTAAAAGATGCAGCACTGGGTCTTCTCCTGATAACAGGTGAGTAAATCAGAATTCGTAGTTCAGCTGATTTTAGAGGAATATTTGTACGCTTCAAAAATGGACACTTGGAAACTTTTCTGGTGAAAACCACACAATGGATTCCTATGGAAGGAAATACAAGTTACTGGTAAATACACTTAGAATTACTTTTCAGGGTCAGTGCTGCTCTAAAAGATGCAGCACTGGGTTCTCTCCTGATAACAGGTGAGTAAATCGGAATTCGTAGTTCGGCTGATTTTAAAGGAATATTTGTAAGTCTAAAAAATGGACACTTGGAAACTTTTCTGGTGAAAACCACACAATGGATTCCTATGGAAGGAAATACAAGTTACTGGTAAATATGCTTAGAATTACTTTTCAGGGTCAGTGCTGCTCTAAAAGATGCAGCACTGGGTTCTCTCCTGATAACAGGTGAGTAAATCGGTATTCGTAGTTCGGCTGATTTTAGGGGAATATTTGTACGTTTCATAAATGGACACTTGGAATCTTTTCTGGTGAAAACCACACAATGGATTCCTAAGGAAGGAAATACAAGTTACTGGTAAGTACGCTTAGAATTACTTTTCAGGGTCAGTGCTGGTCTAAAAGATGCAGCACTGGGTTTTCTCCTGATAACAGGTGAGTAAATCAGAATTCGCAGTTCGGGTGATTTTAGAGGAATATTTGTACGCTTCAAAAATGGACACTTGGAAACTTTTCTGGTGAAAACCACACAATGGATTCCTATGGAAGGAAATACAAGTTACTGGTAAATACACTTAGAATTACTTTTCAGGGTCAGTGCTGCTCTAAAAGATGCAGCACTGGGTTCTCTCCTGATAACAGGTGAGTAAATCGGAATTCGTAGTTCAACTGATTTTAGAGGAATATTTGTAAGTCTAAAAAATTGACACTTGGAAACTTTTCGGGTGAAAACCACACAATGGATTCCTATGGAAGGAAATACAAGTTACTGGTAAATACGCTTAGAATTACTTTTCAGGGTCAGTGCTGCTCTAAAAAAAGCAGCTCTGGGTTCTCTCCTGATAACAGGTGAGTAAATCGGAATTCGTAGTTCGGCTGATTTAAGAGGAATATTTGTACGTTTCAAAAATGGACACTTAGAAACTTTTCTGGTGAAATCCATACAATGGATTCCTATGGAAGGAAATACAAGTTACTGGTAAGTACGATTAGGATTACTTTTCAGGGTCAGTGCTGGGCTAAAAGATGCAGCCTTGAGTTCATTCCTGATAACAGGTGAGTAAATCAAAATTCATAGTTCGGCTGATTTTAGAGGAATAGTTGTACGTTTCAAAAATGGACACTTGGAAACTTTTCTGGTGAAAACCACACAATGGATTCCTATGGAAGGAAATACAAGTTACTGGTGAGTATGCTTAGAATTACTTTTCAGGGTCAGTGCTGGGCTAAAAGATGCAGCCCTGGGTTCTCTACTGATAACAGGTGAGTAAATCGGTATTCGTATTTCGGCTGATTTTAGAGGAATATTTGTATGTTTCAAAAATGGACACTTAGAAACTTTTCTGGTGAAAACCACACAATGGATTCCTATGGAAGGAAATACAAGTTACTGGTAAGTACGATTAGGATTACTTTTCAGGGTCAGTGCTGGGCTAAAAGATGCAGCCTTGAGTTCATTCCTGATAACAGGTGAGTAAATCAAAATTCATAGTTCGGCTGATTTTAGAGGAATAGTTCTATGTTTCAAAAATGGACACTTGGAAACTTTTCTGGTGAAAATCACACAATGGATTCCTATGGAAGGAAGTACAAGTTACTGGGAAGTACGCTTAGAATTACTTTTCATAGTCAGTGCTGGTCTAAAAGATGCAGCACTGGGTTTTCTCCTGATAACAGGTGAGTAAATCAGAATTCGTAGTTCGGCTGATTTTAGAGGAATAGTTGTACGCTTCAAAAATGGACACTTGGAAACTTTTCTGGTGAAAACCACACAATGGATTCCTATGGAAGGAAATACAAGTTACTGGTAAGTACGCTTAGAATTACTTTTCAGGGTCAGTGCTGCTCTAAAAGATGCAGCACTGGGTTCTCTCCTGATAACAGGTGAGTAAATCGGAATTCGTAGTTCGGCTGATTTTAGAGGAATATTTGTACGTTTCATAAATGGACACTTGGAAACTTTTCTGGTGAAAACCACACAATGGATTCCTATGGAAGGAAATACAAGTTACTGGTAAATACACTTAGAATTACTTTTCAGGGTCAGTGCTGCTCTAAAAGATGCAGCACTGGGTTCTCTCCTGATAACAGGTGAGTAAATCGGAATTCGTAGTTCAACTGATTTTAGAGGAATATTTGTAAGTCTAAAAAATTGACACTTGGAAACTTTTCGGGTGAAAACCACACAATGGATTCCTATTGAAGGAAATACAAGTTACTGGTAAATACGCTTAGAATTACTTTTCAGGGTCAGTGCTGCTCTAAAAAAAGCAGCTCTGGGTTCTCTCCTGATAACAGGTGAGTAAATCGGAATTCGTAGTTCGGCTGATTTAAGAGGAATATTTGTACGTTTCAAAAATGGACACTTAGAAACTTTTCTGGTGAAATCCATACAATGGATTCCTATGGAAGGAAATACAAGTTACTGGTAAGTACGATTAGGATTACTTTTCAGGGTCAGTGCTGGGCTAAAAGATGCAGCCTTGAGTTCATTCCTGATAACAGGTGAGTAAATCAAAATTCATAGTTCGGCTGATTTTAGAGGAATAGTTGTACGTTTCAAAAATGGACACTTGGAAACTTTTCTGGTGAAAACCACACAATGGATTCCTATGGAAGGAAATACAAGTTACTGGTGAGTATGCTTAGAATTACTTTTCAGGGTCAGTGCTGGGCTAAAAGATGCAGCCCTGGGTTCTCTACTGATAACAGGTGAGTAAATCGGTATTCGTATTTCGGCTGATTTTAGAGGAATATTTGTATGTTTCAAAAATGGACACTTAGAAACTTTTCTGGTGAAAACCACACAATGGATTCCTATGGAAGGAAATACAAGTTACTGGTAAGTACGATTAGGATTACTTTTCAGGGTCAGTGCTGGGCTAAAAGATGCAGCCTTGAGTTCATTCCTGATAACAGGTGAGTAAATCAAAATTCATAGTTCGGCTGATTTTAGAGGAATAGTTCTATGTTTCAAAAATGGACACTTGGAAACTTTTCTGGTGAAAATCACACAATGGATTCCTATGGAAGGAAGTACAAGTTACTGGGAAGTACGCTTAGAATTACTTTTCATAGTCAGTGCTGGTCTAAAAGATGCAGCACTGGGTTTTCTCCTGATAACAGGTGAGTAAATCAGAATTCGTAGTTCGGCTGATTTTAGAGGAATATTTGTACGCTTCAAAAATGGACACTTGGAAACTTTTCTGGTGAAAACCACACAATGGATTCCTATGGAAGGAAATACAAGTTACTGGTAAGTACGCTTAGAATTACTTTTCAGGGTCAGTGCTGCTCTAAAAGATGCAGCACTGGGTTCTCTCCTGATAACAGGTGAGTAAATCGGAATTCGTAGTTCGGCTGATTTTAGAGGAATATTTGTACGTTTCATAAATGGACACTTGGAAACTTTTCTGGTGAAAACCACACAATGGATTCCTAAGGAAGGAAATACAAGTTACTGGTAAGTACGCTTAGAATTACATTTCAGGGTCAGTGCTGCTCTAAAAGATGCACCACTGGGTTCTCTCCTGATAACAGGTGAGTAAATCGGAATTCGTAGTTCGGCTGATTTTAGAGGAATATTTGTACGTTTCAAAAATGGACACTTGGAAACTTTTCTGGTGAAAAGCAAACAATGGATTCCTAAGGAAGGAAATACAAGTTACTGGTAAATACGCTTAGAATTACTTCTCAGGGTCAGTGCTGCTCTAAAAGATGCAGCACTGGGTTCTCTCCTGATAACAGGTGAGTAAATCGGAATTCATAGTTCGGCTGATTTTAGAGGAATATTTGTACGTTTCAAAAATGGACACTTGGAAACTTTTCTGGTGAAAACCACACAATGGATTCCTTTAGAAGGAAATACAAGTTACTGGTAAATACGCTTAGAATTACTTTTCAGGGTCAGTGCTGCTCTAAAAGATGCAGCACTGGGTTCTCTCCTGATAACACGTGAGTAAATCGGCATTCGTAGTTCAACTGATTTTAGAGGAATATTTGTACGTTTTAAAAATGGACACTAGGAAAGTTTTCTGGTGAAAATCACACAATGGATTCCTATGGAAGGAAATACAAGTTACTGGTAAATACGCTTAGAATTACTTTTCAGGGTCAGTGCTGCTCTAATAAAAGCCGCTCTGGGTTCTCTCCTGATAACAGGTGAGTAAATCGGAATTCGTAGTTCGGCTGATTTTAGAGGAATATTTGTACGTTTCAAAAATGGACACTTGGAAACTTTTCTGGTGAAAACCACACAATGCATTCCTTTAGAAGGAAATACAAGTTACTGGTAAATACGCTTAGAATTACTTTTCAGGGTCAGTGCTGCTCTAAAAGATGCAGCACTGGGTTCTCTCCTGATAACACGTGAGTAAATCGGAATTCGTAGTTCAACTGATTTTAGAGGAATATTTGTACGTTTTAAAAATGGACACTAGGAAACTTTTCTGGTGAAAACCACACAATGGATTCCTTTAGAAGGAAACACAAGTTACTGGTAAATACGCTTAGAATTACTTTTCAGGGTCAGTGCTGCTCTAAAAGATGCAGCCTTGAGTTCATTCCTGATAACAGGTGAGTAAATCAAAATTGATAGTTCGGCTGATTTTAGAGGAATATTTGTACGTTTCATAAATGGACACTTGGAAACTTTTCTGGTGAAAATCACACAATGGATTCCTATGGAAGGAAATACAAGTTACTGGTAAATACACTTAGAATTACTTTTCAGGGTCAGTGCTGCTCTAAAAGATGCAGCACTGGGTTCTCTCCTGATAACAGGTGAGTAAATCGGAATTCGTAGTTCGGCTGATTTTAGAGGAATATTTGTAAGTCTAAAAAATGGACACTTGGAAACTTTTCTGGTGAAAAGCAAACAATGGATTCCTAAGGAAGGAAATACAAGTTACTGGTAAATACGCTTAGAATTACTTCTCAGGGTCAGTGCTGCTCTAAAAGATGCAGCACTGGGTTCTCTCCTGATAACAGGTGAGTAAATCGGAATTCATAGTTCGGCTGATTTTAGAGGAATATTTGTACGTTTCATAAATGGACACTTGGAAACTTTTCTGGTGAAAACCACACAATGGATTCCTAAGGAAGGAAATACAAGTTACTGGTAAGTACGCTTAGAATTACTTTTAAGGGTCAGTGCTGCTCTAAAAGATGCAGCACTGGGTTCTCTCCTGATAACACGTGAGTAAATCGGAATTCGTAGTTCAACGGATTTTAGAGGAATATTTGTATGTTTCAAAAATGGACACTTGGAAACTTTTCTGGTGAAAACCACACAATGGATTCCTTTGGAAGGAAATACAAGTTACTGGTAAATACGCTTAGAATTACTTTTCAGGGTCAGTGCTGCTCTAAAAGATGCAGCACTGGGTTCTCTCCTGATAACAGGTGAGTAAATCGGAATTCGTAGTTCGGCTGATTTTAGAGGAATATTTGTACGTTTCATAAATGGACACTTGGAAAGTCTTCTGGTGAAAACCACACAATGGATTCCTAAGGAAGGAAATACAAGTTACTGGTAAGTACGCTTAGAATTACTTTTCAGGGTCAGTGCTGCTCTAAAAGATGCAGCACTGGGTTCTCTCCTGATAACAGGTGAGTAAATCGGAATTCGTAGTTCGGCTGATTTTAGAGGAATATTTGTACGTTTCATAAATGGACACTTGGAAACTTTTCTGGTGAAAACCACACAATGGATTCCTAAGGAAGGAAATACAAGTTACTGGTAAGTACGCTTAGAATTACATTTCAGGGTCAGTGCTGCTCTAAAAGATGCACCACTGGGTTCTCTCCTGATAACAGGTGAGTAAATCGGAATTCGTAGTTCGGCTGATTTTAGAGGAATATTTGTACATTTCAAAAATGGACACTTGGAAACTTTTCTGGTGAAAACCACACAATGGATTCCTTTGGAAGGAAATACAAGTTACTGGTAAATACACTTAGAATTACTTTTAAGGGTCAGTGCTGCTCTAAAAGATGCAGCACTGGGTTCTCTCCTGATAACAGGTGAGTAAATCGGAATTCGTAGTTCGGCTGATTTTAGAGGAATATTTGTACGTTTCATAAATGGACACTTGGAAACTTTTCTGGTGAAAACCACACAATGGATTCCTAAGGAAGGAAATACAAGTTACTGGTAAGTACGCTTAGAATTACTTTTCAGGGTCAGTGCTGCTCTAAAAGATGCAGCGCTGGGTTCTCTCCTGATAACAGGTGAGTAAATTGGAATTCGTAGTTCGGCTGATTTTGGAGGAATATTTGTACGTTTCAAAAATGGACATTTGGAAACTTTTGTGGCGAAAACCACACAATGGATTCCTATGGAAGGAAATACAAGTTACTGGTAAATACGCTTAGAATTACTTTTCAGGGTCAGTGCTGCTCTAAAAGATGCAGCACTGGGTTCTCTCCTGATAACAGGTGAGTAAATCGGAATTCGTAGTTCGGCTGATTTTAGAGGAATATTTGTACGTTTCATAAATGGACACTTGGAAACTTTTCTGGTGAAAACCACACAATGGATTCCTAAGGAAGGAAATACAAGTTACTGGTAAGTACGCTTAGAATTACATTTCAGGGTCAGTGCTGCTCTAAAAGATGCACCACTGGGTTCTCTCCTGATAACAGGTGAGTAAATCGGAATTCGTAGTTCGGCTGATTTTAGAGGAATATTTGTACATTTCAAAAATGGACACTTGGAAACTTTTCTGGTGAAAACCACACAATGGATTCCTTTGGAAGGAAATACAAGTTACTGGTAAATACACTTAGAATTACTTTTAAGGGTCAGTGCTGCTCTAAAAGATGCAGCACTGGGTTCTCTCCTGATAACAGGTGAGTAAATCGAAATTTGTAGTTCGGCTGATTTTAGAGGAATATTTGTACGTTTCATAAATGGACACTTGGAAACTTTTCTGGTGAAAACCACACAATGGATTCCTAAGGAAGGAAATACAAGTTACTGGTAAGTACGCTTAGAATTACTTTTCAGGGTCAGTGCTGCTCTAAAAGATGCAGCGCTGGGTTCTCTCCTGATAACAGGTGAGTAAATTGGAATTCGTAGTTCGGCTGATTTTGGAGGAATATTTGTACGTTTCAAAAATGGACATTTGGAAACTTTTGTGGTGAAAACCACACAATGGATTCCTATGGAAGGAAATACAAGTTACTGGTAAATACGCTTAGAATTACTTTTCAGGGTCAGTGCTGCTCTAAAAGATGCAGCACTGGGTTCTCTCCTGATAACAGGTGAGTAAATCGGAATTCGTAGTTCGGCTGATTTTAGAGGAATATTTGTACGTTTCAAAAATGGACACTTGGAAACTTTTCTGGTGAAAACCACACAATGGATTCCTTTAGAAGGAAATACAAGTTACTGGTAAATACGCTTAGAATTACTTTTCAGGGTCAGTGCTGCTCTAAAAGATGCAGCACTGGGTTCTCTCCTGATAACACGTGAGTAAATCGGAATTCGTAGTTCAACTGATTTTAGAGGAATATTTGTACGTTTTAAAAATGGACACTAGGAAACTTTTCTGGTGAAAACCACACAATGGATTCCTTTAGAAGGAAACACAAGTTACTGGTAAATACGCTTAGAATTACTTTTCAGGGTCAGTGCTGCTCTAAAAGATGCAGCACTGGGTTCTCTCCTGATAACAGGTGAGTAAATCGGAATTCGTATTTCGGCTGATTTTAGAGGAATATTTGTACGTTTCAAAAATGGACACTTAGAAAGTTTTCTGGTGAAAGTCACACAATGGATTCCTATGGAAGGAAGTACAAGTTACTGGTAAGTACGCTTAGAATTACTTTTCATAGTCAGTGCTGGTCTAAAAGATGCAGCACTGGGTTTTCTCCTGATAACAGGTGAGTAAATCAGAATTCAAAGTTCGGCTGATTTTAGAGGAATATTTGTACGCTTCAAAAATGGACACTTGGAAAGTTTTCTGGTGAAAACCACACAATGGATTCCTATGGAAGGAAATACAAGTTACTGGTAAATACGCTTAGAATTACTTTTTAGGGTCAGTGCTGCTCTAAAAGATGCAGCTCTGGGTTCTCTCCTGATAACAGGTGAGTAAATCGGAATTCGTAGTTTGGCTGATTTTAGAGAAATATTTGTACGTTTCATAAATGGACACTTGGAAACTTTTCTGGTGAAAACCACACAATGGATTCCTATGGAAGGAAGTACAAGTTACTGGTAAGTACGCTTAGAATTACTTTTCATAGTCAGTGCTGGTCTAAAAGATGCAGCACTGGGTTTTTTCCTGATAACAGGTGAGTAAATCAGAATTCAAAGTTCGGCTGATTTTAGAGGAATATTTGTACGCTTCAAAAATGGACACTTAGAAACTTTTCGGGTGAAATCCACACAATGGATTCCTATGGAAGGAAATAAAAGTTACTGGTAAGTACGCTTAGAATTACTTTTCAGGGTCAGTGCTGCTCTAAAAGATGCAGCCTTGAGTTCATTCCTGATAACAGGTGAGTAAATCAAATTTCATAGTTCGGCTGATTTTAGAGGAATAGTTGTACGTTTCAAAAATGGACACTTGGAAACTTTTCTGGTAAAAACCACACAATGGATTCCTAATGAAGGAAATACAAGTTACTGGTAAGTACGCTTAGAATTACTTTTCAGGGTCAGTGCTGGGCTAAAAGATGCAGCGCTGGGTTCTCTCCTGATAACAGGTGAGTAAATCGGAATTCGTATTTCGGCTGATTTTAGAGGAATATTTGTACGTTTCAAAAAGTGGACACTTAGAAACTTTTCTGGTGAAAATCAAACAATGGATTCCTATGGAAGGAAGTACAAGTTACTGGTAAGTACGCTGAGAATTACTTTTCATAGTCAGTGCTGGTCTAAAAGATGCAGCACTGGGTCTTCTCCTGATAACAGGTGAGTAAATCAGAATTCGTAGTTCAGCTGATTTTAGAGGAATATTTGTACGCTTCAAAAATGGACACTTGGAAACTTTTCTGGTGAAAACCACACAATGGATATCTATGGAAGGAAATACAAGTTACTGGTAAATACACTTAGAATTACTTTTCAGGGTCAGTGCTGCTCTAAAAGATGCAGCACTGGGTTCTCTCCTGATAACAGGTGAGTAAATCGGAATTCGTAGTTCGGCTGATTTTAAAGGAATATTTGTAAGTCTAAAAAATGGACACTTGGAAACTTTTCTGGTGAAAACCACACAATGGATTCCTATGGAAGGAAATACAAGTTACTGGTAAATACGCTTAGAATTACTTTTCAGGGTCAGTGCTGCTCTAAAAGATGCAGCACTGGGTTCTCTCCTGATAACAGGTGAGTAAATCGGTATTCGTAGTTCGGCTGATTTTAGGGGAATATTTGTACGTTTCATAAATGGACACTTGGAATCTTTTCTGGTGAAAACCACACAATGGATTCCTAAGGAAGGAAATACAAGTTACTGGTAAGTACGCTTAGAATTACTTTTCAGGGTCAGTGCTGGTCTAAAAGATGCAGCACTGGGTTTTCTCCTGATAACAGGTGAGTAAATCAGAATTCGCAGTTCGGGTGATTTTAGAGGAATATTTGTACGCTTCAAAAATGGACACTTGGAAACTTTTCTGGTGAAAACCACACAATGGATTCCTATGGAAGGAAATACAAGTTACTGGTAAATACACTTAGAATTACTTTTCAGGGTCAGTGCTGCTCTAAAAGATGCAGTACTGGGTTCTCTCCTGATAACAGGTGAGTAAATCGGAATTCGTAGTTCAACTGATTTTAGAGGAATATTTGTAAGTCTAAAAAATTGACACTTGGAAACTTTTCGGGTGAAAACCACACAATGGATTCCTATGGAAGGAAATACAAGTTACTGGTAAATACGCTTAGAATTACTTTTCAGGGTCAGTGCTGCTCTAAAAAAAGCAGCTCTGGGTTCTCTCCTGATAACAGGTGAGTAAATCGGAATTCGTAGTTTGGCTGATTTAAGAGGAATATTTGTACGTTTCAAAAATGGACACTTAGAAACTTTTCTGGTGAAATCCACACAATGGATTCCTATGGAAGGAAATACAAGTTACTGGTAAGTACGATCAGGATTACTTTTCAGGGTCAGTGCTGGGCTAAAAGATGCAGCCTTGAGTTTATTCCTGATAACAGGTGAGTAAATCAAAATTCATAGTTCGGCTGATTTTAGAGGAATAGTTGTACGTTTCAAAAATGGACACTTGGAAACTTTTCTGGTGAAAACCACACAATGGATTCCTATGGAAGGAAATACAAGTTACTGGTGAGTATGCTTAGAATTACTTTTCAGGGTCAGTGCTGGGCTAAAAGATGCAGCCCTGGGTTCTCTACTGATAACAGGTGAGTAAATCGGAATTCGTATTTCGGCTGATTTTAGAGGAATATTTGAATGTTTCAAAAATGGACACTTAGAAACTTTTCTGGTGAAAACCACACAATGGATTCCTATGGAAGGAAATACAAGTTACTGGTAAGTACGATTAGGATTACTTTTCAGGGTCAGTGCTGGGCTAAAAGATGCAGCCTTGAGTTCATTCCTTATAACAGGTGAGTAAATCAAAATTCATAGTTCGGCTGATTTTAGAGGAATAGTTCTATGTTTCAAAAATGGACACTTGGAAACTTTTCTGGTGAAAATCACACAATGGATTCCTATGGAAGGAAGTACAAGTTACTGGGAAGTACGCTTAGAATTACTTTTCATAGTCAGTGCTGGTCTAAAAGATGCAGCACTGGGTTTTCTCCTGATAACAGGTGAGTAAATCAGAATTCGTAGTTCGGCTGATTTTAGAGGAATATTTGTACGCTTCAAAAATGGACACTTGGAAACTTTTCTGGTGAAAATCACACAATGGATTCCTATGGAAGGAAGTACAAGTTACTGGGAAGTACGCTTAGAATTACTTTTCAGGGTCAGTGCTGCTCTAAAAGATGCAGCACTGGGTTCTCTCCTGATAACAGGTGAGTAAATCGGAATTCGTAGTTCGGCTGATTTTAGAGGAATATTTGTACGTTTCATAAATGGACACTTGGAAACTTTTCTGGTGAAAACCACACAATGGATTCCTAAGGAAGGAAATACAAGTTACTGGTAAGTACGCTTAGAATTACATTTCAGGGTCAGTGCTGCTCTAAAAGATGCACCTCTGGGTTCTCTCCTGATAACAGGTGAGTAAATCGGAATTCGTAGTTCGGCTGATTTTAGAGGAATATTTGTACATTTCAAAAATGGACACTTGGAAACTTTTCTGGTGAAAACCACACAATGGATTCCTTTGGAAGGAAATACAAGTTACTGGTAAATACACTTAGAATTACTTTTAAGGGTCAGTGCTGCTCTAAAAGATGCAGCACTGGGTTCTCTCCTGATAACACGTGAGTAAATCGGAATTCGTAGTTCAACTGATTTTAGAGGAATATTTGTACGTTTCAAAAATGGACACTTGGAAACTTTTCTGGTGAAAACCACACAATGGATTCCTTTAGAAGGAAATACAAGTTACTGGTAAATACGCTTAGAATTACTTTTCAGGGTCAGTGCTGCTCTAAAAGATGCAGCACTGGGTTCTCTCCTGATAACAGGTGAGTAAATCGGAATTCGTAGTTCGGCTGATTTTAGAGGAATATTTGTAAGTCTAAAAAATGGACACTTGGAAACTTTTCTGGTGAAAAGCAAACAATGGATTCCTAAGGAAGGAAATACAAGTTACTGGTAAATACGCTTAGAATTACTTCTCAGGGTCAGTGCTGCTCTAAAAGATGCAGCACTGGGTTCTCTCCTGATAACAGGTGAGTAAATCGGAATTCATAGTTCGGCTGATTTTAGAGGAATATTTGTACGTTTCAAAAATGGACACTTGGAAACTTTTCTGGTGAAAACCACACAATGGAGTCCTTTAGAAGGAAATACAAGTTACTGGTAAATACGCTTAGAATTACTTTTCAGGGTCAGTGCTGCTCTAAAAGATGCAGCACTGGGTTCTCTCCTGATAACACGTGAGTAAATCGGAATTCGTAGTTCAACTGATTTTAGAGGAATATTTGTACGTTTTAAAAATGGACACTAGGAAATTTTTCTGGTGAAAATCACACAATGGATTCCTATGGAAGGAAATACAAGTTACTGGTAAATACGCTTAGAATTACTTTTCAGGGTCAGTGCTGCTCTAATAAAAGCAGCTCTGGGTTCTCTCCTGATAACAGGTGAGTAAATCAGAATTCGTAGTTCGGCTGATTTTAGAGGAATATTTGTACGTTTCAAAAATGGACACTTGGACACATTTCTGGTGAAAACCACACAATGCATTCCTTTAGAAGGAAATACAAGTTACTGGTAAATACGCTTAGAATTACTTTTCAGGGTCAGTGCTGCTCTAAAAGATGCAGCACTGGGTTCTCTCCTGATAACACGTGAGTAAATCGGAATTCGTAGTTCAACTGATTTTAGAGGAATATTTGTACGTATTAAAAATGGACACTAGGAAACTTTTCTGGTGAAAACCACACAATGGATTCCTTTAGAAGGAAACACAAGTTACTGGTAAATACGCTTAGAATTACTTTTCAGGGTCAGTGCTGCTCTAAAAGATGCAGCCTTGAGTTCATTCCTGATAACAGGTGAGTAAATCAAAATTGATAGTTCGGCTGATTTTAGAGGAATATTTGTACGTTTCATAAATGGACACTTGGAAACTTTTCTGGTGAAAATCACACAATGGATTCCTATGGAAGGAAATACAAGTTACTGGTAAATACACTTAGAATTACTTTTCAGGGTCAGTGCTGCTCTTAAAGATGCAGCACTGGGTTCTCTCCTGATAACAGGTGAGTAAATCGGAATTCGTAGTTCGGCTGATTTTAGAGGAATATTTGTAAGTCTAAAAAATGGACACTTGGAAACTTTTCTGGTGAAAAGCAAACAATGGATTCCTAAGGAAGGAAATACAAGTTACTGGTAAATACGCTTAGAATTACTTCTCAGGGTCAGTGCTGCTCTAAAAGATGCAGCACTGGGTTCTCTCCTGATAACAGGTGAGTAAATCGGAATTCATAGTTCGGCTGATTTTAGAGGAATATTTGTACGTTTCATAAATGGACACTTGGAAACTTTTCTGGTGAAAACCACACAATGGATTCCTAAGGAAGGAAATACAAGTTACTGGTAAGTACGCTTAGAATTACTTTTAAGGGTCAGTGCTGCTCTAAAAGATGCAGCACTGGGTTCTCTCCTGATAACACGTGAGTAAATCGGAATTCGTAGTTCAACGGATTTTAGAGGAATATTTGTACGTTTCAAAAATGGACACTTGGAAACTTTTCTGGTGAAAACCACACAATGGATTCCTTTGGAAGGAAATACAAGTTACTGGTAAATACGCTTAGAATTACTTTTCAGGGTCAGTGCTGCTCTAAAAGATGCAGCACTGGGTTCTCTCCTGATAACAGGTGAGTAAATCGGAATTCGTAGTTCGGCTGATTTTAGAGGAATATTTGTACGTTTAATAAATGGACACTTGGAAAGTCTTCTGGTGAAAACCACACAATGGATTCCTAAGGAAGGAAATACAAGTTACTGGTAAGTACGCTTAGAATTACTTTTCAGGGTCAGTGCTGCTCTAAAAGATGCAGCACTGGGTTCTCTCCTGATAACAGGTGAGTAAATCGGAATTCGTAGTTCGGCTGATTTTAGAGGAATATTTGTACGTTTCATAAATGGACACTTGGAAACTTTTCTGGTGAAAACCACACAATGGATTCCTAAGGAAGGAAATACAAGTTACTGGTAAGTACGCTTAGAATTACATTTCAGGGTCAGTGCTGCTCTAAAAGATGCACCACTGGGTTCTCTCCTGATAACAGGTGAGTAAATCGGAATTCGTAGTTCGGCTGACTTTAGAGGAATATTTGTACATTTCAAAAATGGACACTTGGAAACTTTTCTGGTGAAAACCACACAATGGATTCCTATGGAAGGAAATACAAGTTACTGGTAAATACACTTAGAATTACTTTTCAGGGTCAGTGCTGCTCTAAAAGATGCAGCACTGGGTTCTCTCCTGATAACAGGTGAGTAAATCGGAATTCGTAGTTCGGCTGATTTTAAAGGAATATTTGTAAGTCTAAAAAATGGACACTTGGAAACTTTTCTGGTGAAAACCACACAATGGATTCCTATGGAAGGAAATACAAGTTACTGGTAAATACGCTTAGAATTACTTTTCAGGGTCAGTGCTGCTCTAAAAGATGCAGCACTGGGTTCTCTCCTGATAACACGTGAGTAAATCGGAATTCGTAGTTCAACTGATTTTAGAGCAATATTTGTACGTTTTAAAAATGGCCACTTGGAAACTTTTCTGGTGAAAACCACACAATGGATTCCTTTAGAAGGAAACACAAGTTACTGGTAAGTACGCTTAGAATTACTTTTCATAGTCAGTGCTGGTCTAAAAGATGCAGCACTGGGTTTTCTCCTGATAACAGGTGAGTAAATCAGAATTCAAAGTTCGGCTGATTTTAGAGGAATATTTGTACGCTTCAAAAATGGACACTTGGAAAGTTTTCTGGTGAAAACCACACAATGGATTCCTATGGAAGGAAATACAAGTTACTGGTAAATACGCTTAGAATTACTTTTTAGGGCCAGTGCTGCTCTAAAAGATGCAGCTCTGGGTTCTCTCCTGATAACAGGTGAGTAAATCGGAATTCGTAGTTTGGCTGATTTTAGAGAAATATTTGTACGTTTCATAAATGGACACTTGGAAACTTTTCTGGTGAAAACCACACAATGGATTCCTATGGAAGGAAGTACAAGTTACTGGTAAGTACGCTTAGAATTACTTTTCATAGTCAGTGCTGGTCTAAAAGATGCAGCACTGGGTTTTCTCCTGATAACAGGTGAGTAAATCAGAATTCAAAGTTCGGCTGATTTTAGAGGAATATTTGTACGCTTCAAAAATGGACACTTAGAAACTTTTCGGGTGAAATCCACACAATGGATTCCTAATGAAGGAAATACAAGTTACTGGTAAGTACGCTTAGAATTACTTTTCAGGGTCAGTGCTGGGCTAAAAGATGCAGCTCTGGGTTCTCTCCTGATAACAGGTGAGTAAATCGGAATTCGTATTTCGGCTGATTTTAGAGGAATATTTGTACGTTTCAAAAAGTGGACACTTAGAAACTTTTCTGGTGAAAATCAAACAATGGATTCCTATGGAAGGAAGTACAAGTTACTGGTAAGTACGCTGAGAATTACTTTTTATAGTCAGTGCTGGTCTAAAAGATGCAGCACTGGGTCTTCTCCTGATAACAGGTGAGTAAATCAGAATTCGTAGTTCAGCTGATTTTAGAGGAATATTTGTACGCTTCAAAAATGGACACTTGGAAACTTTTCTGGTGAAAACCACACAATGGATTCCTATGGAAGGAAATACAAGCGACTGGTAAATACACTTAGAATTACTTTTCAGGGTCAGTGCTGCTCTAAAAGATGCAGCACTGGGTTCTCTCCTGATAACAGGTGAGTAAATCGGAATTCGTAGTTCGGCTGATTTTAAAGGAATATTTGTAAGTCTAAAAAATGGACACTTGGAAACTTTTCTGGTGAAAACCACACAATGGATTCCTATGGAAGGAAATACAAGTTACTGGTAAATACGCTTAGAATTACTTTTCAGGGTCAGTGCTGCTCTAAAAGATGCAGCACTGGGTTCTCTCCTGATAACAGGTGAGTAAATCGGTATTCGTAGTTCGGCTGATTTTAGGGGAATATTTGTACGTTTCATAAATGGACACTTGGAATCTTTTCTGGTGAAAACCACACAATGGATTCCTAAGGAAGGAAATACAAGTTACTGGTAAATACGCTTAGAATTACTTTTCAGGGTCAGTGCTGCTCTAAAAGATGCAGCACTGGGTTCTCTCCTGATAACAGGTGAGTAAATCGGAATTCGTAGTTCGGCTGATTTTAGAGGAATATTTGTACGTTTCATAAATGGACACTTGGAAAGTCTTCTGGTGAAAACCACACAATGGATTCCTAAGGAAGGAAATACAAGTTACTGGTAAGTACGCTTAGAATTACTTTTCAGGGTCAGTGCTGCTCTAAAAGATGCAGCACTGGGTTCTCTCCTGATAACAGGTGAGTAAATCGGAATTCGTAGTTCGGCTGATTTTAGAGGAATATTTGTACGTTTCATAAATGGACACTTGGAAAGTCTTCTGGTGAAAACCACACAATGGATTCCTAAGGAAGGAAATACAAGTTACTGGTAAGTACGCTTAGAATTACTTTTCAGGGTCAGTGCTGCTCTAAAAGATGCAGCACTGGGTTCTCTCCTGATAACAGGTGAGTAAATCGGAATTCGTAGTTCAACTGATTTTAGAGGAATATTTGTAAGTCTTAAAAATTGACACTTGGAAACTTTTCTGGTGAAAACCACACAATGGATTCCTATGGAAGGAAATACAAGTTACTGGTAAGTACGCTTAGAATTACTTTTCAGGGTCAGTGCTGGGCTAAAAGATGCAGCCCTGGGTTCTCTACTGATAACAGGTGAGTAAATCAGAATTCGTATTTCGGCTGATTTTAGAGGAATATTTGTATGTTTCAAAAATGGACACTTAGAAACTTTTCTGGTGAAAACCACACAATGGATTCATATGGAAGGAAATACAAGTTACTGGTAAGTACGATTAGGATTACTTTTCAGGGTCAGTGCTGGGCTAAAAGATGCAGCCTTGAGTTCATTCCTGATAACAGGTGAGTAAATCAAAATTCATAGTTCGGCTGATTTTAGAGGAATAGTTCTATGTTTCAAAAATGGACACTTGGAAACTTTTCTGGTGAAAATCACACAATGGATTCCTATGGAAGGAAGTACAAGTTACTGGGAAGTACGCTTAGAATTACTTTTCATAGTCAGTGCTGGTCTAATAGATGCAGCACTGGGTTTTCTCCTGATAACAGGTGAGTAAATCAGAATTCGTAGTTCGGCTGATTTTAGAGGAATATTTGTACGCTTCAAAAATGGACACTTGGAAACTTTTCTGGTGAAAACCACACAATGGATTCCTATGGAAGGAAATACAAGTTACTGGTAAGTACGCTTAGAATTACTTTTCAGGGTTAGTGCTGCTCTAAAAGATGCAGCACTGGGTTCTCTCCTGATAACAGGTGAGTAAATCGGAATTCGTAGTTCGGCTAATTTTAGAGGAATATTTGTACGTTTCATAAATGGACACTTGGAAACTTTTCTGGTGAAAACCACACAATGGATTCCTAAGGAAGGAAATACAAGTTACTGGTAAGTACGCTTAGAATTACATTTCAGGGTCAGTGCTGCTCTAAAAGATGCACCACTGGGTTCTCTCCTGATAACAGGTGAGTAAATCGGAATTCGTAGTTCGGCTGATTTTAGAGGAATATTTGTACATTTCAAAAATGGACACTTGGAAACTTTTCTGGTGAAAACCACACAATGGATTCCTTTGGAAGGAAATACAAGTTACTGGTAAATACACTTAGAATTACTTTTAAGGGTCAGTGCTGCTCTAAAAGATGCAGCACTGGGTTCTCTCCTGATAACACGTGAGTAAATCGGAATTCGTAGTTCAACTGATTTTAGAGGAATATTTGTACGTTTCAAAAATGGACACTTGGAAACTTTTCTGGTGAAAACCACACAATGGATTCCTTTAGAAGGAAATACAAGTTACTGGTAAATACGCTTAGAATTACTTTTCAGGGTCAGTGCTGCTCTAAAAGATGCAGCACTGGGTTCTCTCCTGATAACAGGTGAGTAAATCGGAATTCGTAGTCCGGCTGATTTTAGAGGAATATTTGTAAGTCTAAAAAATGGACACTTGGAAACTTTTCTGGTGAAAAGCAAACAATGGATTCCTAAGGAAGGAAATACAAGTTACTGGTAAATACGCTTAGAATTACTTCTCAGGGTCAGTGCTGCTCTAAAAGATGCAGCACTGGGTTCTCTCCTGATAACAGGTGAGTAAATCGGAATTCATAGTTCGGCTGATTTTAGAGGAATATTTGTACGTTTCATAAATGGACACTTGGAAACTTTTCTGGTGAAAACCACACAATGGATTCCTAAGGAAGGAAATACAAGTTACTGGTAAGTACGCTTAGAATTACTTTTAAGGGTCAGTGCTGCTCTAAAAGATGCAGCACTGGGTTCTCTCCTGATAACACGTGAGTAAATCGGAATTCGTAGTTCAACTGATTTTAGAGGAATATTTGTACGTTTCAAAAATGGACACTTGGAAACTTTTCTGGTGAAAACCACACAATGGATTCCTTTGGAAGGAAATACAAGTTACTGGTAAATACGCTTAGAATTACTTTTCAGGGTCAGTGCTGCTCTAAAAGATGCAGCACTGGGTTCTCTCCTGATAACAGGTGAGTAAATCGGAATTCGTAGTTCGGCTGATTTTAGAGGAATATTTGTACGTTTCTTAAATGGACACTTGGAAAGTCTTCTGGTGAAAACCACACAATGGATTCCTAAGGAAGGAAATACAAGTTACTGGTAAGTACGCTTAGAATTACTTTTCAGGGTCAGTGCTGCTCTAAAAGATGCAGCACTGGGTTCTCTCCTGATAACAGGTGAGTAAATCGGAATTCGTAGTTCGGCTGATTTTAGAGGAATATTTGTACGTTTCATAAATGGACACTTGGAAACTTTTCTGGTGAAAACCACACAATGGATTCCTAAGGAAGGAAATACAAGTTACTGATAAGTACGCTTAGAATTACATTTCGGGGTCAGTGCTGCTCTAAAAGATGCACCACTGGGTTCTCTCCTGATAACAGGTGAGTAAATCGGAATTCGTAGTTCGGCTGATTTTAGAGGAATATTTGTACATTTCAAAAATGGACACTTGGAAACTTTTCTGGTGAAAACCACACAATGGATTCCTTTGGAAGGAAATACAAGTTACTGGTAAATACACTTAGAATTACTTTTAAGGGTCAGTGCTGCTCTAAAAGATGCAGCACTGGGTTCTCTCCTGATAACACGTGAGTAAATCGGAATTCGTAGTTCAACTGATTTTAGAGGAATATTTGTACGTTTCAAAAATGGACACTTGGAAACTTTTCTGGTGAAAACCACACAATGGATTCCTTTAGAAGGAAATACAAGTTACTGGTAAATACGCTTAGAATTACTTTTCAGGGTCAGTGCTGCTCTAAAAGATGCAGCACTGGGTTCTCTCCTGATAACAGGTGAGTAAATCGGAATTCGTAGTTCGGCTGATTTTAGAGGAATATTTGTACGTTTCATAAATGGACACTTGGAAACTTTTCTGGTGAAAACCACACAATGGATTCCTATGGAAGGAAATACAAGTTACTGGTAAATACGCTTAGAATTACTTTTTAGGGTCAGTGCTGCTCTAAAAGATGCAGCTCTGGGTTCTCTCCTGATAACAGGTGAGTAAATCGGAATTCGTAGTTTGGCTGATTTTAGAGAAATATTTGTACGTTTCATAAATGGACACTTGGAAACTTTTCTGGTGAAAACCACACAATGGATTCCTATGGAAGGAAGTACAAGTTACTGGTAAGTACGCTTAGAATTACTTTTCATAGTCAGTGCTGGTCTAAAAGATGCAGAACTGGGTTTTCTCCTGATAACAGGTGAGTAAATCAGAATTCAAAGTTCGGCTGATTTTAGAGGAATATTTGTACGCTTCAAAAATGGACACTTAGAAACTTTTCGGGTGAAATCCACACAATGGATTCCTATGGAAGGAAATACAAGTTACTGGTAAGTATGCTTAGAATTACTTTTCAGGGTCAGTGCTGCTCTAAAAGATGCAGCCTTGAGTTCATTCCTGATAACAGGTGAGTAAATCAAATTTCATAGTTCGGCTGATTTTAGAGGAATAGTTGTACGTTTCAAAAATGGACACTTGGAAACTTTTCTGGTGAAAACCACACAATGGATTCCTAATGAAGGAAATACAAGTTACTGGTAAGTACGCTTAGAATTACTTTTCAGGGTCAGTGCTGGGCTAAAAGATGCAGCGCTGGGTTCTCTACTGATAACAGGTGAGTAAATCGGAATTCGTAGTTCGGCTGATTTTAGAGGAATATTTGTACGTTTCATAAATGGACACTTGGAAACTTTTCTGGTGAAAACCACACAATGGATTCCTAAGGAAGGAAATACAAGTTACTGATAAGTACGCTTAGAATTACATTTCAGGGTCAGTGCTGCTCTAAAAGATGCACCACTGGGTTCTCTCCTGATAACAGGTGAGTAAATTGGAATTCGTAGTTCGGCTGATTTTAGAGGAATATTTGTACATTTCAAAAATGGACACTTGGAAACTTTTCTGGTGAAAACCACACAATGGATTCCTTTGGAAGGAAATACAAGTTACTGGTAAATACACTTAGAATTACTTTTAAGGGTCAGTGCTGCTCTAAAAGATGCAGCACTGGGTTCTCTCCTGATAACACGTGAGTAAATCGGAATTCGTAGTTCAACTGATTTTAGAGGAATATTTGTACGTTTCAAAAATGGACACTTGGAAACTTTTCTGGTGAAAACCACACAATGGATTCCTTTAGAAGGAAATACAAGTTACTGGTAAATACGCTTAGAATTACTTTTCAGGGTCAGTGCTGCTCTAAAAGATGCAGCACTGGGTTCTCTCCTGATAACAGGTGAGTAAATCGGAATTCGTAGTTCGGCTGATTTTAGAGGAATATTTGTACGTTTCATAAATGGACACTTGGAAACTTTTCTGGTGAAAACCACACAATGGATTCCTAAGGAAGGAAATACAAGTTACTGGTAAGTACGCTTAGAATTACTTTTCAGGGTCAGTGCTGCTCTAAAAGATGCAGCGCTGGGTTCTCTCCTGATAACAGGTGAGTAAATTGGAATTCGTAGTTCGGCTGATTTTGGAGGAATATTTGTACGTTTCAAAAATGGACATTTGGAAACTTTTGTGGTGAAAACCACACAATGGATTCCTATGGAAGGAAATACAAGTTACTGGTAAATACGCTTAGAATTACTTTTCAGGGTCAGTGCTGCTCTAAAAGATGCAGCACTGGGTTCTCTCCTGATAACAGGTGAGTAAATCGGAATTCGTAGTTCGGCTGATTTTAGAGGAATATTTGTACGTTTCAAAAATGGACACTTGGAAACTTTTCTGGTGAAAACCACACAATGGATTCCTTTAGAAGGAAATACAAGTTACTGGTAAATACGCTTAGAATTACTTTTCAGGGTCAGTGCTGCTCTAAAAGATGCAGCACTGGGTTCTCTCCTGATAACACGTGAGTAAATCGGAATTCGTAGTTCAACTGATTTTAGAGGAATATTTGTACGTTTTAAAAATGGACACTTGGAAACTTTTCTGGTGAAAACCACACAATGGATTCCTTTAGAAGGAAACACAAGTTACTGGTAAATACGCTTAGAATTACTTTTCAGGGTCAGTGCTGCTCTAAAAGATGCAGCACTGGGTTCTCTCCTGATAACAGGTGAGTAAATCGGAATTCGTATTTCGGCTGATTTTAGAGGAATATTTGTACGTTTCAAAAATGGACACTTAGAAAGTTTTCTGGTGAAAGTCACACAATGGATTCCTATGGAAGGAAGTACAAGTTACTGGTAAGTACGCTTAGAATTACTTTTCATAGTCAGTGCTGGTCTAAAAGATGCAGCACTGGGTTTTCTCCTGATAACAGGTGAGTAAATCAGAATTCAAAGTTCAGCTGATTTTAGAGGAATATTTGTACGCTTCAAAAATGGACACTTGGAAAGTTTTCTGGTGAAAACCACACAATGGATTCCTATGGAAGGAAATACAAGTTACTGGTAAATACGCTTAGAATTACTTTTTAGGGTCAGTGCTGCTCTAAAAGATGCAGCTCTGGGTTCTCTCCTGATAACAGGTGAGTAAATCGGAATTCGTAGTTTGGCTGATTTTAGAGAAATATTTGTACGTTTCATAAATGGACACTTGGAAACTTTTCTGGTGAAAACCACACAATGGATTCCTATGGAAGGAAGTACAAGTTACTGGTAAGTACGCTTAGAATTACTTTTCATAGTCAGTGCTGGTCTAAAAGATGCAGCACTGGGTTTTCTCCTGATAACAGGTGAGTAAATCAGAATTCAAAGTTCGGCTGATTTTAGAGGAATATTTGTACGCTTCAAAAAAGGACACTTAGAAACTTTTCGGGTGAAATCCACACAATGGATTCCTATGGAAGGAAATACAAGTTACTGGTAAGTACGCTTAGAATTACTTTTCAGGGTCAGTGCTGCTCTAAAAGATGCAGCCTTGAGTTCATTCCTGATAACAGGTGAGTAAATCAAATTTCATAGTTCGGCTGATTTTAGAGGAATAGTTGTACGTTTCAAAAATGGACACTTGGAAACTTTTCTGGTGAAAACCACACAATGGATTCCTAATGAAGGAAATACAAGTTACTGGTAAGTACGCTTAGAATTACTTTTCAGGGTCAGTGCTGGGCTAAAAGATGCAGCGCTGGGTTCTCTCCTGATAACAGGTGAGTAAATCGGAATTCGTATTTCAGCTGATTTTAGAGGAATATTTGTACGTTTCAAAAAGTGGACACTTAGAAACTTTTCTGGTGAAAATCAAACAATGGATTCCTATGGAAGGAAGTACAAGTTACTGGTAAGTACGCTGAGAATTACTTTTCATAGTCAGTGCTGGTCTAAAAGATGCAGCACTGGGTCTTCTCCTGATAACAGGTGAGTAAATCAGAATTCGTAGTTCAGCTGATTTTAGAGGAATATTTGTACGCTTCAAAAATGGACACTTGGAAACTTTTCTGGTGAAAACCACACAATGGATTCCTATGGAAGGAAATACAAGTTACTGGTAAATACACTTAGAATTACTTTTCAGGGTCAGTGCTGCTCTAAAAGATGCAGCACTGGGTTCTCTCCTGATAACAGGTGAGTAAATCGGAATTCGTAGTTCGGCTGATTTTAAAGGAATATTTGTAAGTCTAAAAAATGGACACTTGGAAACTTTTCTGGTGAAAACCACACAATGGATTCCTAAGGAAGGAAATAGAAGTTACTGGTAAGTACGCTTAGAATTACTTTTAAGGGTCAGTGCTGCTCTAAAAGATGCAGCACTGGGTTCTCTCCTGATAACACGTGAGTAAATCGGAATTCGTAGTTCAACTGATTTTAGAGGAATATTTGTACGTTTCAAAAATGGACACTTGGAAACTTTTCTGGTGAAAACCACACAATGGATTCCTTTGGAAGGAAATACAAGTTACTGGTAAATACGCTTAGAATTACTTTTCAGGGTCAGTGCTGCTCTAAAAGATGCAGCACTGGGTTCTCTCCTGATAACACGTGAGTAAATCGGAATTCGTAGTTCAACTGATTTTAGAGGAATATTTGTACGTTTCATAAATGGACACTTGGAAAGTCTTCTGGTGAAAACCACACAATGGATTCCTAAGGAAGGAAATACAAGTTACTGGTAAATACACTTAGAATTACTTTTAAGGGTCAGTGCTGCTCTAAAAGATGCAGCACTGGGTTCTCTCCTGATAACACATGAGTAAATCGGAATTCGTAGTTCAACTGATTTTAGAGGAATATTTGTACGTTTCAAAAATGGACACTTGGAAACTTTTCTGGTGAAAACCACACAATGGATTCCTTTAGAAGGAAATACAAGTTACTGGTAAATACGCTTAGAATTACTTTTCAGGGTCAGTGCTGCTTTAAAAGATGCAGCACTGGGTTCTCTCCTGATAACACGTGAGTAAATCGGAATTCGTAGTTCAACTGATTTTAGAGGAATATTTGTACGTTTTAAAAATGGACACTTGGAAACTTTTCTGGTGAAAACCACACAATGGATTCCTTTAGAAGGAAACACAAGTTACTGGTAAATACGCTTAGAATTACTTTTCAGGGTCAGTGCTGCTCTAAAAGATGCAGCACTGGGTTCTCTCCTGATAACAGGTGATTAAATCGGAATTCGTATTTCGGCTGATTTTAGAGGAATATTTGTACGTTTCAAAAATGGACACTTAGAAAGTTTTCTGGTGAAAGTCACACAATGGATTCCTATGGAAGGAAGTACAAGTTACTGGTAAGTACGCTTAGAATTACTTTTCATAGTCAGTGCTGGTCTAAAAGATGCAGCACTGGGTTTTCTCCTGATAACAGGTGAGTAAATCAGAATTCAAAGTTCGGCTGATTTTAGAGGAATATTTGTACACTTCAAAAATGGACACTTGGAAAGTTTTCTGGTGAAAACCACACAATGGATTCCTATGGAAGGAAATACAAGTTACTGGTAAATACGCTTAGAATTACTTTTTAGGGTCAGTGCTGCTCTAAAAGATGCAGCTCTGGGTTCTCTCCTGATAACAGGAGAGTAAATCGGAATTCGTAGTTTGGCTGATTTTAGAGAAATATTTGTACGTTTCATAAATGGACACTTGGAAACTTTTCTGGTGAAAACCACACAATGGATTCCTATGGAAGGAAGTACAAGTTACTGGTAAGTACGCTTAGAATTACTTTTCATAGTCAGTGCTGGTCTAAAAGATGCAGCACTGGGTTTTCTCCTGATAACAGGTGAGTAAATCAGAATTCAAAGTTTGGCTGATTTTAGAGGAATATTTGTACGCTTCAAAAATGGACACTTGGAAAGTTTTCTGGTGAAAACCACACAATGGATTCCTATGGAAGGAAATACAAGTTACTGGTAAATACGCTTAGAATTACTTTTTAGGGTCAGTGCTGCTCTAAAAGATGCAGCTCTGGGTTCTCTCCTGATAACAGGTGAGTAAATCGGAATTCGTAGTTTGGCTGATTTTAGAGAAATATTTGTACGTTTCATAAATGGACACTTGGAAACTTTTCTGGTGTAAACCACACAATGGATTCCTATGGAAGGAAGTACAAGTTACTGGTAAGTACGCTTAGAATTACTTTTCATAGTCAGTGCTGGTCTAAAAGATGCAGCACTGGGTTTTCTCCTGATAACAGGTGAGTAAATCAGAATTCAAAGTTCGGCTGATTTTAGAGGAATATTTGTACGCTTCAAAAATGGACACTTAGAAACTTTTCGGGTGAAATCCACACAATGGATTCCTATGGAAGGAAATACAAGTTACTGGTAAGTACGCTTAGAATTACTTTTCAGGGTCAGTGCTGCTCTAAAAGATGCAGCCTTGAGTTCATTCCTGATAACAAGTGAGTAAATCAAATTTCATAGTTCGGCTGATTTTAGAGGAATAGTTGTACGTTTCAAAAATGGACACTTGGAAACTTTTCTGGTGAAAACCACACAATGGATTACTATGGAAGGAAATACAAGTTACTGGTAAGTACGCTTAGAATTACTTTTCAGGGTCAGTGCTGGGCTAAAAGATACAGCGCTGGGTTCTCTCCTGATAACAGGTGAGTAAATCGGAATTCGTATTTCGGCTGATTTTAGAGGAATATTTGTACGTTTCAAAAAGTGGACACTTAGAAACTTTTCTGGTGAAAATCAAACAATGGATTCCTATGGAAGGAAGTACAAGTTACTGGTAAGTACACTTAGAATTACTTTTCAGGGTCAGTGCTGCTCTAAAAGATGCAGCACTGGGTTCTCTCCTGATAACAGGTGAGTAAATCGGAATTCGTAGTTCGGCTGATTTTAAAGGAATATTTGTAAGTCTAAAAAATGGACACTTGGAAACTTTTCTGGCGAAAACCACACAATGGATTCCTATGGAAGAAAATACAAGTTACTGGTAAATACGCTTAGAATTACTTTTCAGGGTCAGTGCTGCTCTAAAAGATGCAGCACTGGGTTCTCTCCTGATAACAGGTGAGTAAATCGGTATTCGTAGTTCGGCTGATTTTAGAGGAATATTTGTACGTTTCATAAATGGACACTTGGAATCTTTTCTGGTGAAAACCACACAATGGATTCCTAAGGAAGGAAATACAAGTTACTGGTAAGTACGCTTAGAATTACTTTTCAGGGTCAGTGCTGGTCTAAAAGATGCAGCACTGGGTTTTCTCCTGATAACAGGTGAGTAAATCAGAATTCGCAGTTCGGCTGATTTTAGAGGAATATTTGAACGCTTCAAAAATGGACACTTGGAAACTTTTCTGGTGAAAACCACACAATGGATTCCTATGGAAGGAAATACAAGTTACTGGTAAATACACTTAGAATTACTTTTCAGGGTCAGTGCTGCTCTAAAAGATGCAGCACTGGGTTCTCTCCTGATAACAGGTGAGTAAATCGGAATTCGTAGTTCAACTGATTTTAGAGGAATATTTGTAAGTCTAAAAAATTGACACTTGGAAACTTTTCTGGTGAAAACCACACAATGGATTCCTATGGAAGGAAATACAAGTTACTGGTAAATACGCTTAGAATTACTTTTCAGGGTCAGTGCTGCTCTAAAAAAAGCAGCTCTGGGTTCTCTCCTGATAACAGGTGAGTAAATCGGAATTCGTATTTCGGCTGATTTTAGAGGAATATTTGTATGTTTCAAAAATGGACACTTAGAAACTTTTCTGGTGAAAACCACACAATGGATTCCTATGGAAGGAAATACAAGTTACTGGTAAGTACGCTGAGAATTACTTTTCATAGTCAGTGCTGGTCTAAAAGATGCAGCACTGGGTCTTCTCCTGATAACAGGTGAGTAAATCAGAATTCGTAGTTCAGCTGATTTTAGAGGAATATTTGTACGCTTCAAAAATGGACACTTGGAAACTTTTCTGGTGAAAACCACACAATGGATTCCTATGGAAGGAAATACAAGTTACTGGTAAATACACTTAGAATTACTTTTCAGGGTCAGTGCTGCTCTAAAAGATGCAGCACTGGGTTCTCTCCTGATAACAGGTGAGTAAATCGGAATTCGTAGTTCGGCTGATTTTAAAGGAATATTTGTAAGTCTAAAAAATGGACACTTGGAAACTTTTCTGGTGAAAACCACACAATGGATTCCTATGGAAGAAAATACAAGTTACTGGTAAATACGCTTAGAATTACTTTTCAGGGTCAGTGCTGCTCTAAAAGATGCAGCACTGGGTTCTCTCCTGATAACAGGTGAGTAAATCGGTATTCGTAGTTCGGCTGATTTTAGAGGAATATTTGTACGTTTCATAAATGGACACTTGGAATCTTTTCTGGTGAAAACCACACAATGGATTCCTAAGGAAGGAAATACAAGTTACTGGTAAGTACGCTTAGAATTACTTTTCAGGGTCAGTGCTGGTCTAAAAGATGCAGCACTGGGTTTTCTCCTGATAACAGGTGAGTAAATCAGAATTCGCAGTTCGGCTGATTTTAGAGGAATATTTGAACGCTTCAAAAATGGACATTTGGAAACTTTTCTGGTGAAAACCACACAATGGATTCCTATGGAAGGAAATACAAGTTACTGGTAAATACACTTAGAATTACTTTTCAGGGTCAGTGCTGCTCTAAAAGATGCAGCACTGGGTTCTCTCCTGATAACAGGTGAGTAAATCGGAATTCGTAGTTCAACTGATTTTAGAGGAATATTTGTAAGTCTAAAAAATTGACACTTGGAAACTTTTCTGGTGAAAACCACACAATGGATTCCTATGGAAGGAAATACAAGTTACTGGTAAATACGCTTAGAATTACTTTTCAGGGTCAGTGCTGCTCTAAAAAAAGCAGCTCTGGGTTCTCTCCTGATAACAGGTGAGTAAATCGGAATTCGTATTTCGGCTGATTTTAGAGGAATATTTGTATGTTTCAAAAATGGACACTTAGAAACTTTTCTGGTGAAAACCACACAATGGATTCCTATGGAAGGAAATACAAGTTACTGGTAAGTACGATTAGGATTACTTTTCAGGGTCAGTGCTGGGCTAAAAGATGCAGCCTTGAGTTCATTCCTGATAACAGGTGAGTAAATCAAAATTCATAGTTCGGCTGATTTTAGAGGAATAGTTCTATGTTTCAAAAATGGACACTTGGAAACTTTTCTGGTGAAAATCACACAATGGATTCCTATGGAAGGAAGTACAAGTTACTGGGAAGTACGCTTAGAATTACTTTTCATAGTCAGTGCTGGTCTAAAAGATGCAGCACTGGGTTTTCTCCTGATAACAGGTGAGTAAATCAGAATTCGTAGTTCGGCTGATTTTAGAGGAATATTTGTACGCTTCAAAAATGGACACTTGGAAACTTTTCTGGTGAAAACCACACAATGGATTCCTATGGAAGGAAATACAAGTTACTGGTAAGTACGCTTAGAATTACTTTTCAGGGTCAGTGCAGCTCTAAAAGATGCAGCACTGGGTTCTCTCCTGATAACAGGTGAGTAAATCGGAATTCGTAGTTCGGCTGATTTTAGAGGAATATTTGTACGTTTCATAAATGGACACTTGGAAACTTTTCTGGTGAAAACCACACAATGGATTCCTAAGGAAGGAAATACAAGTTACTGGTAAGTACGCTTAGAATTACATTTCAGGGTCAGTGCTGCTCTAAAAGATGCACCACTGGGTTCTCTCCTGATAACAGGTGAGTAAATCGGAATTCGTAGTTCGGCTGATTTTAGAGGAATATTTGTACGTTTCAAAAATGGACACTTGGAAACTTTTCTGGTGAAAACCACACAATGGATTCCTTTAGAAGGAAATACAAGTTACTGGTAAATACGCTTAGAATTACTTTTCAGGGTCAGTGCTGCTCTAAAAGATGCAGCACTGGGTTCTCTCCTGATAACACGTGAGTAAATCGGAATTCGTAGTCCAACTGATTTTAGAGGAATATTTGTACGTTTTAAAAATGGATACTTGGAAACTTTTGTGGTGAAAACCACACAATGGATTCCTATGGAAGGAAATACAAGTTACTGGTAAATACGCTTAGAATTACTTTTCAGGGTCAGTGCTGCTCTAAAAGATGCAGCACTGGGTTCTCTCCTGATAACAGGTGAGTAAATCGGAATTCGTAGTTCGGCTGATTTTAGAGGAATATTTGTACGTTTCAAAAATGGACACTTGGAAACTTTTCTGGTGAAAACCACACAATGGATTCCTTTAGAAGGAAATACAAGTTACTGGTAAATACGCTTAGAATTACTTTTCAGGGTCAGTGCTGCTCTAAAAGATGCAGCACTGGGTTCTCTCCTGATAACACGTGAGTAAATCGGAATTCGTAATTCAACTGATTTTAGAGGAATATTTGTACGTTTTAAAAATGGACACTTGGAAACTTTTCTGGTGAAAACCACACAATGGATTCCTTTAGAAGGAAACACAAGTTACTGGTAAATACGCTTAGAATTACTTTTCAGGGTCAGTGCTGCTCTAAAAGATGCAGCACTGGGTTCTCTCCTGATAACAGGTGAGTAAATCGGAATTCGTAGTTCGGCTGATTTTAGAGGAATATTTGTACGTTTCATAAATGGACACTTGGAAACTTTTCTGGTGAAAACCACACAATGGATTCCTATGGAAGGAAGTACAAGTTACTGGTAAGTACGCTTAGAATTACTTTTCATAGTCAGTGCTGGTCTAAAAGATACAGCACTGGGTTTTCTCCTGATAACAGGTGAGTAAATCAGAATTCAAAGTTCGGCTGATTTTAGAGGAATATTTGTACGCTTCAAAAATGGACACTTCAAAAGTTTTCTGGTGAAAACCACACAATGGACTCCTATGGAAGGAAATACAAGTTACTGGTAAATACGCTTAGAATTACTTTTTAGGGTCAGTGCTGCTCTAAAAGATGCAGCTCTGGGTTCTCTCCTGATAACAGGTGAGTAAATCGGAATTCGTAGTTTGGCTGATTTTAGAGAAATATTTGTACGTTTCATAAATGGACACTTGGAAACTTTTCTGGTGAAAACCACACAATGGATTCCTATGGAAGGAAGTACAAGTTACTGGTAAGTACGCTTAGAATTACTTTTCATAGTTAGTGCTGGTCTAAAAGATGCAGCACTGGGTTTTCTCCTGATAACAGGTGAGTAAATCAGAATTCAAAGTTCGGCTGATTTTAGAGGAATATTTGTACGCTTCAAAAATGGACACTTAGAAACTTTTCGGGTGAAATCCACACAATGGATTCCTATGGAAGGAAATACAAGTTACTGGTAAGTACGCTTAGAATTACTTTTCAGGGTCAGTGCTGCTCTAAAAGATGCAGCCTTGAGTTCATTCCTGATAACAGGTGAGTAAATCAAATTTCCTAGTTCGGCTGATTTTAGAGGAATAGTTGTACGTTTCAAAAATGGACACTTGGAAACTTTTCTGGTGAAAACCACACAATGGATTCCTATGGAAGGAAATACAAGTTACTGGTAAGTACGCTTAGAATTACTTTTCAGGGTCAGTGCTGGACTAAAAGATGCAGCGCTGGGTTCTCTCCTGATAACAGGTGAGTAAATCAGAATTCGTATTTCGGCTGATTTTAGAGGAATATTTGTACGTTTCAAAAAGTGGACACTTAGAAACTTTTCTGGGGAAAATCAAACAATGGATTCCTATGGAAGGAAGTACAAGTTACTGGTAAGTACGCTGAGAATTACTTTTCATAGTCAGTGCTGGTCTAAAAGATGCAGCACTGGGTCTTCTCTTGATAACAGGTGAGTAAATCAGAATTCGTAGTTCAGCTGATTTTAGAGGAATATTTGTACGCTTCAAAAATGGACACTTGGAAACTTTTCTGGTGAAAACCACACAATGGATTCCTATGGAAGGAAATACAAGTTACTGGTAAATACACTTAGAATTACTTTTCAGGGTCAGTGCTGCTCTAAAAGATGCAGCACTGGTTTCTCTCCTGATAACAGGTGAGTAAATCGGAATTCGTAGTTCGGCTGATTTTAAAGGAATATTTGTAAGTCTAAAAAATGGACACTTGGAAACTTTTCTGGTGAAAACCACACAATGGATTCCTATGGAAGGAAATACAAGTTACTGGTAAGTACGCTTAGAATTACTTTTCAGGGTCAGTGCTGGTCTAAAAGATGCAGCACTGGGTTCTCTCCTGATAACAGGTGAGTAAATCGGTATTCGTAGTTCGGCTGATTTTAGAGGAATATTTGTACGTTTCATAAATGGACACTTGGAATCTTTTCTGGTGAAAACCACACAATGGATTCCTAAGGAAGGAAATACAAGTTACTGGTAAGTACGCTTAGAATTACTTTTCAGGGTCAGTGCTGGTCTAAAAGATGCAGCACTGGGTTTTCTCCTAATAACAGGTGAGTAAATCAGAATTCGCAGTTCGGGTGATTTTAGAGGAATATTTGTATGCTTCAAAAATGGACACTTGGAAACTTTTCTGGTGAAAACCAAACAATGGATTCCTATGGAAGGAAATACAAGTTACTGGTAAATACACTTAGAATTACTTTTCAGGGTCAGTGCTGCTCTAAAAGATGCAGCACTGGGTTCTCTCCTGATAACAGGTGAGTAAATCGGAATTCGTAGTTCAACTGATTTTAGAGGAATATTTGTAAGTCTAAAAAATTGACACTTGGAAACTTTTCTGGTGAAAACCACACAATGGATTCCTATGGAAGGAAATACAAGTTACTGGTAAATACGCTTAGAATTACTTTTCAGGGTCAGTGCTGCTCTAAAAAAAGCAGCTCTGGGTTCTCTCCTGATAACAGGTGAGTAAATCGGAATTCGTAGTTCGGCTGATTTTAGAGGAATATTTGTACGTTTCAAAAATGGACACTTAGAAACTTTTCTGGTGAAATCCACACAATGGATTCCTATGGAAGGAAATACAAGTTACTGGTAAGTACGATTAGGATTACTTTTCAGGGTCAGTGCTGCTCTAAAAGATGCACCACTGGGTTCTCTCCTGATAACAGGTGAGTAAATCGGAATTCGTAGTTCGGCTGATTTTAGAGGAATATTTGTACATTTCAAAAATGGACACTTGGAAACTTTTCTGGTGAAAACCACACAATGGATTCCTTTTGAAGAAAATACAAGTTACTGGTAAATACACTTAGAATTACTTTTAAGGGTCAGTGCTGCTCTAAAAGATGCAGCACTGGGTTCTCTCCTGATAACACGTGAGTAAACCGGAATTCGTAGTTCAACTGATTTTAGAGGAATATTTGTACGTTTCAAAAATGGACACTTGGAAACTTTTCTGGTGAAAACCACACAATGGATTCCTTTAGAAGGAAATACAAGTTACTGGTAAATATGCTTAGAATTACTTTTCAGGGTCAGTGCTGCTCTAAAAGATGCAGCACTGGGTTCTCTCCTGATAACAGGTGAGTAAATCGGAATTCGTAGTTCGGCTGATTTTAGAGAAATATTTTTACGTTTCATAAATGGACACTTGGAAACTTTTCTGGTGAAAACCACACAATGGATTCCTAAGGAAGGAAATACAAGTTACTGGTAAGTACGCTTAGAATTACTTTTCAGGGTCAGTGCTGCTCTAAAAGATGCAGCGCTGGGTTCTCTCCTGATAACAGGTGAGTAAATTGGAATTCGTAGTTCGGCTGATTTTGGAGGAATATTTGTACGTTTCAAAAATGGACATTTGGAAACTTTTGTGGTGAAAACCACACAATGGATTCCTATGGAAGGAAATACAAGTTACTGGTAAATACGCTTAGAATTACTTTTCAGGGTCAGTGCTGCTCTAAAAGATGCAGCACTGGGTTCTCTCCTGATAACAGGTGAGTAAATCGGAATTCGTAGTTCGGCTGATTTTAGAGGAATATTTGTACGTTTCAAAAATGGACACTTGGAAACTTTTCTGGTGAAAACCACACAATGGATTCCTTTAGAAGGAAATACAAGTTACTGGTAAATACGCTTAGAATTACTTTTCAGGGTCAGTGCTGCTCTAAAAGATGCAGCACTGGGTTCTCTCCTGATAACACGTGAGTAAATCGGAATTCGTAGTCCAACTGATTTTAGAGGAATATTTGTACGTTTTAAAAATGGATACTTGGAAACTTTTGTGGTGAAAACCACACAATGGATTCCTATGGAAGGAAATACAAGTTACTGGTAAATACGCTTAGAATTACTTTTCAGGGTCAGTGCTGCTCTAAAAGATGCAGCACTGGGTTCTCTCCTGATAACAGGTGAGTAAATCGGAATTCGTAGTTCGGCTGATTTTAGAGGAATATTTGTACGTTTCAAAAATGGACACTTGGAAACTTTTCTGGTGAAAACCACACAATGGATTCCTTTAGAAGGAAATACAAGTTACTGGTAAATACGCTTAGAATTACTTTTCAGGGTCAGTGCTGCTCTAAAAGATGCAGCACTGGGTTCTCTCCTGATAACACGTGAGTAAATCGGAATTCGTAGTTCAACTGATTTTAGAGGAATATTTGTACGTTTTAAAAATGGACACTTGGAAACTTTTCTGGTGAAAACCACACAATGGATTCCTTTAGAAGGAAACACAAGTTACTGGTAAATACGCTTAGAATTACTTTTCAGGGTCAGTGCTGCTCTAAAAGATGCAGCACTGGGTTCTCTCCTGATAACAGGTGAGTAAATCGGAATTCGTAGTTCGGCTGATTTTAGAGGAATATTTGTACGTTTCATAAATGGACACTTGGAAACTTTTCTGGTGAAAACCACACAATGGATTCCTATGGAAGGAAGTGCAAGTTACTGGTAAGTACGCTTAGAATTACTTTTCATAGTCAGTGCTGGTCTAAAAGATGCAGCACTGGGTTTTCTCCTGATAACAGGTGAGTAAATCAGAATTCAAAGTTCGGCTGATTTTAGAGGAATATTTGTACGCTTCAAAAATGGACACTTGGAAAGTTTTCTGGTGAAAACCACACAATGGACTCCTATGGAAGGAAATACAAGTTACTGGTAAATACGCTTAGAATTACTTTTTAGGGTCAGTGCTGCTCTAAAAGATGCAGCTCTGGGTTCTCTCCTGATAACAGGTGAGTAAATCGGAATTCGTAGTTTGGCTGATTTTAGAGAAATATTTGTACGTTTCATAAATGGACACTTGGAAACTTTTCTGGTGAAAACCACACAATGGATTCCTATGGAAGGAAGTACAAGTTACTGGTAAGTACGCTTAGAATTACTTTTCATAGTCAGTGCTGGTCTAAAAGATGCAGCACTGGGTTTTCTCCTGATAACAGGTGAGTAAATCAGAATTCAAAGTTCGGCTGATTTTAGAGGAATATTTGTACGCTTCAAAAATGGACACTTAGAAACTTTTCGGGTGAAATCCACACAATGGATTCCTATGGAAGGAAATACAAGTTACTGGTAAGTACGCTTAGAATTACTTTTCAGGGTCAGTGCTGCTCTAAAAGATGCAGCCTTGAGTTCATTCCTGATAACAGGTGAGTAAATCAAATTTCATAGTTCGGCTGATTTTAGAGGAATAGTTGTACGTTTCAAAAATGGACACTTGGAAACTTTTCTGGTGAAAACCACACAATGGATTCCTATGGAAGGAAATACAAGTTACTGGTAAGTACGCTTAGAATTACTTTTCAGGGTCAGTGCTGGGCTAAAAGATGCAGCGCTGGGTTCTCTCCTGATAACAGGTGAGTAAATCGGAATTCGTATTTCGGCTGATTTTAGAGGAATATTTGTATGTTTCAAAAAGTGGACACTTAGAAACTTTTCTGGGGAAAATCAAACAATGGATTCCTAAGGAAGGAAGTACAAGTTACTGGTAAGTACGCTGAGAATTACTTTTCATAGTCAGTGCTGGTCTAAAAGATGCAGCACTGGGTCTTCTCTTGATAACAGGTGAGTAAATCAGAATTCGTAGTTCAGCTGATTTTAGAGGAATATTTGTACGCTTCAAAAATGGACACTTGGAAACTTTTCTGGTGAAAACCACACAATGGATTCCTATGGAAGGAAATACAAGTTACGGGTAAATACACTTAGAATTACTTTTCAGGGTCAGTGCTGCTCTAAAAGATGCAGCACTGGGTTCTCTCCTGATAACAGGTGAGTAAATCGGAATTCGTAGTTCGGCTGATTTTAAAGGAATATTTGTAAGTCTAAAAAATGGACACTTGGAAACTTTTCTGGTGAAAACCACACAATGGATTCCTATGGAAGGAAATACAAGTTACTGGTAAGTACGCTTAGAATTACTTTTCAGGGTCAGTGCTGGTCTAAAAGATGCAGCACTGGGTTCTCTCCTGATAACAGGTGAGTAAATCGGTATTCGTAGTTCGGCTGATTTTAGAGGAATATTTGTACGTTTCATAAATGGACACTTGGAATCTTTTCTGGTGAAAACCACACAATGGATTCCTAAGGAAGGAAATACAAGTTACTGGTAAGTACGCTTAGAATTACTTTTCAGGGTCAGTGCTGCTCTAAAAGATGCAGCACTGGGTTCTCTCCTGATAACAGGTGAGTAAATCGGAATTCGTAGTTCGGCTGATTTTAGAGGAATATTTGTACATTTCAAAAATGGACACTTGGAAACTTTTCTGGTGAAAACCACACAATGGATTCCTTTTGAAGAAAATACAAGTTACTGGTAAATACACTTAGAATTACTTTTAAGGGTCAGTGCTGCTCTAAAAGATGCAGCACTGGGTTCTCTCCTGATAACACGTGAGTAAACCGGAATTCGTAGTTCAACTGATTTTAGAGGAATATTTGTACGTTTCAAAAATGGACACTTGGAAACTTTTCTGGTGAAAACCACACAATGGATTCCTTTAGAAGGAAATACAAGTTACTGGTAAATATGCTTAGAATTACTTTTCAGGGTCAGTGCTGCTCTAAAAGATGCAGCACTGGGTTCTCTCCTGATAACAGGTGAGTAAATCGGAATTCGTAGTTCGGCTGATTTTAGAGAAATATTTTTACGTTTCATAAATGGACACTTGGAAACTTTTCTGGTGAAAACCACACAATGGATTCCTGAGGAAGGAAATACAAGTTACTGGTAAGTACGCTTAGAATTACTTTTCAGGGTCAGTGCTGCTCTAAAAGATGCAGCGCTGGGTTCTCTCCTGATAACAGGTGAGTAAATTGGAATTCGTAGTTCGGCTGATTTTGGAGGAATATTTGTACGTTTCAAAAATGGACATTTGGAAACTTTTGTGGTGAAAACCACACAATGGATTCCTATGGAAGGAAATACAAGTTACTGGTAAATACGCTTAGAATTACTTTTCAGGGTCAGTGCTGCTCTAAAAGATGCAGCACTGGGTTCTCTCCTGATAACAGGTGAGTAAATCGGAATTCGTAGTTCGGCTGATTTTAGAGGAATATTTGTACGTTTCAAAAATGGACACTTGGAAACTTTTCTGGTGAAAACCACACAATGGATTCCTTTAGAAGGAAATACAAGTTACTGGTAAATACGCTTAGAATTACTTTTCAGGGTCAGTGCTGCTCTAAAAGATGCAGCACTGGGTTCTCTCCTGATAACACGTGAGTAAATCGGAATTCGTAGTCCAACTGATTTTAGAGGAATATTTGTACGTTTTAAAAATGGATACTTGGAAACTTTTGTGGTGAAAACCACACAATGGATTCCTATGGAAGGAAATACAAGTTACTGGTAAATACGCTTAGAATTACTTTTCAGGGTCAGTGCTGCTCTAAAAGATGCAGCACTGGGTTCTCTCCTGATAACAGGTGAGTAAATCGGAATTCGTAGTTCGGCTGATTTTAGAGGAATATTTGTACGTTTCAAAAATGGACACTTGGAAACTTTTCTGGTGAAAACCACACAATGGATTCCTTTAGAAGGAAATACAAGTTACTGGTAAATACGCTTAGAATTACTTTTCAGGGTCAGTGCTGCTCTAAAAGATGCAGCACTGGGTTCTCTCCTGATAACACGTGAGTAAATCGGAATTCGTAGTTCAACTGATTTTAGAGGAATATTTGTACGTTTTAAAAATGGACACTTGGAAACTTTTCTGGTGAAAACCACACAATGGATTCCTTTAGAAGGAAATACAAGTTACTGGTAAATACGCTTAGAATTACTTTTTAGGGTCAGTGCTGCTCTAAAAGATGCAGCTCTGGGTTCTCTCCTGATAACAGGTGAGTAAATCGGAATTCGTAGTTTGGCTGATTTTAGAGAAATATTTGTACGTTTCATAAATGGACACTTGGAAACTTTTCTGGTGAAAACCACACAATGGATTCCTATGGAAGGAAGTACAAGTTACTGGTAAGTACGCTTAGAATTACTTTTCATAGTCAGTGCTGGTCTAAAAGATGCAGCACTGGGTTTTCTCCTGATAACAGGTGAGTAAATCAGAATTCAAAGTTCGGCTGATTTTAGAGGAATATTTGTACGCTTCAAAAATGGACACTTAAAAACTTTTCGGGTGAAATCCACACAATGGATTCCTATGGAAGGAAATACAAGTTACTGGTAAGTACGCTTAGAATTACTTTTCAGGGTCAGTGCTGCTCTAAAAGATGCAGCCTTGAGTTCATTCCTGATAACAGGTGAGTAAATCAAATTTCATAGTTCGGCTGATTTTAGAGGAATAGTTGTACGTTTCAAAAATGGACACTTAGAAACTTTTCTGGTGAAAACCACACAATGGATTCCTATGGAAGGAAATACAAGTTACTGGTAAGTACGATTAGGATTACTTTTCAGGGTCAGTGCTGGGCTAAAAGATGCAGCCTTGAATTCATTCCTGATAACAGGTGAGTAAATCAAAATTCATAGTTCGGCTGATTTTAGAGGAATAGTTCTATGTTTCAAAAATGGACACTTGGAAACTTTTCTGGTGAAAATCACACAATGGATTCCTATGGAAGGAAGTACAAGTTACTGGGAAGTACGCTTAGAATTACTTTTCACAGTCAGTGCTGGTCTAAAAGATGCAGCACTGGGTTTTCTCCTGATAACAGGTGAGTAAATCAGAATTCGTAGTTCGGCTGATTTTAGGGAATATTTGTACGCTTCAAAAATGGACACTTGGAAACTTTTCTGGTGAAAACCACACAATGGATTCCTATGGAAGGAAATACAAGTTACTGGTAAATACGCTTAGAATTACTTTTCAGGGTCAGTGCTGCTCTAAAAGATGCTGCACTGGGTTCTCTCCTGATAACAGGTGAGTAAATCGGAATTCGTAGTTCGGCTGATTTTAGAGGAATATTTGTATGTTTCATAAATGGACACTTGGAAACTTTTCTGGTGAAAACCACACAATGGATTCCTAAGGAAGGAAATACAAGTTACTGGTAAATACGCTTAGAATTACTTTTCAAGGTCAGTGCTGCTCTAAAAGATGCTGCACTGGGTTCTCTCCTGATAACAGGTGAGTAAATCGGAATTCGTAGTTTGGCTGATTTTAGAGGAATATTTGTACATTTAAAAAATGGACACTTAGAAACTTTTCTGGTGAAAACCACACAATGGATTCCTATGGAAGGAAATACAAGTTACTGGTAAGTACGCTTAGAATTACTTTTCAGGGTCAGTGCTGCTCTAAAAGATGCAGCACTGGGTTCTCTCCTGATAACAGGTGAGTAAATCGGAATTCGTAGTTCGGCTGATTTTAGAGGAATATTTGTATGTTTCATAAATGGACACTTGGAAACTTTTCTGGTGAAAACCACACAATGGATTCCTAAGGAAGGAAATACAAGTTACTGGTAAGTACGCTTAGAATTACTTTTCAGGGTCAGTGCTGCTCTAAAAGATGCAGCGCTGGGTTCTCTCCTGATAACATGTGAGTAAATTGGAATTCGTAGTTCGGCTGATTTTGGAGGAATATTTGTACGTTTCAAAAATGGACATTTGGAAACTTTTGTGGTGAAAACCACACAATGGATTCCTATGGAAGGAAATACAAGTTACTGGTAAATACGCTTAGAATTACTTTTCAGGGTCAGTGCTGCTCTAAAAGATGCAGCACTGGGTTCTCTCCTGATAACAGGTGAGTAAATCGGAATTCGTAGTTCGGCTAATTTTAGAGGAATATTTGTACGTTTCAAAAATGGACACTTGGAAACTTTTCTGGTGAAAACCACACAATGGATTCCTTTAGAAGGAAATACAAGTTACTGGTAAATACGCTTAGAATTACTTTTCAGGGTCAGTGCTGCTCTAAAAGATGCAGCACTGGGTTCTCTCCTGATAACACGTGAGTAAATCGGAATTCGTAGTTCAACTGATTTTAGAGGAATATTTGTACGTTTTAAAAATGGACACTTGGAAACTTTTCTGGTGAAAACCACACAATGGATTCCTTTAGAAGGAAACACAAGTTACTGGTAAATACGCTTAGAATTACTTTTCAGGGTCAGTGCTGCTCTAAAAGATGCAGCACTGGGTTCTCTCCTGATAACAGGTGAGTAAATCGGAATTCGTATTTCGGCTGATTTTAGAGGAATATTTGTACGTTTCAAAAATGGACACAGAAAGTTTTCTGGTGAAAGTCACACAATGGATTCCTATGGAAGGAAGTACAAGTTACTGGTAAGTACGCTTAGAATTACTTTTCATAGTCAGTGCTGGTCTAAAAGATGCAGCACTGGGTTTTCTCCTGATAACAGGTGAGTAAATCAGAATTCAAAGTTCGGCTGATTTTAGAGGAATATTTGTACGCTTCAAAAATGGACACTTGGAAAGTTTTCTGGTGAAAACCACACAATGGATTCCTATGGAAGGAAATACAAGTTACTGGTAAATACGCTTAGAATTACTTTTTAGGGTCAGTGCTGCTCTAAAAGATGCAGCTCTGGGTTCTCTCCTGATAACAGGTGAGTAAATCGGAATTCGTAGTTTGGCTGATTTTAGAGAAATATTTGTACGTTTCATAAATGGACACTTGGAAACTTTTCTGGTGAAAACCACACAATGGATTCCTATGGAAGGAAGTACAAGTTACTGGTAAGTACGCTTAGAATTACTTTTCATAGTCAGTGCTGGTCTAAAAGATGCAGCACTGGGTTTTCTCCTGATAACAGGTGAGTAAATCAGAATTCAAAGTTCGGCTGATTTTAGAGGAATATTTGTACGCTTCAAAAATGGACACTTAGAAACTTTTCGGGTGAAATCCACACAATGGATTCCTATGGAAGGAAATACAAGTTACTGGTAGGTACGCTTAGAATTACTTTTCAGGGTCAGTGCTGCTCTAAAAGATGCAGCCTTGAGTTCATTCCTGATAACAAGTGAGTAAATCAAATTTCATAGTTCGGCTGATTTTAGAGGAATAGTTGTACGTTTCAAAAATGGACACTTGGAAACTTTTCTGGTGAAAACCACACAATGGATTCCTATGGAAGTAAATAAAGTTACTGGTAAGTACGCTTAGAATTACTTTTCAGGGTCAGTGCTGCTCTAAAAGATGCAGCACTGGGTTCTCTCCTGATAACAGGTGAGTAAATCGGAATTCGTAGTTCGGCTAATTTTAGAGGAATATTTGTACGCTTCAAAAATGAACACTTGGAAACTTTTCTGGTGAAAACCACACAATGGATTCCTATGGAAGGAAATACAAGTTACTGGTAAATACGCTTAGAATTACTTTTCAGGGTCAGTGCTGCTCTAAAAGATGCAGCACTGGGTTCTCTCCTGATAACAGGTGAGTAAATCGGAATTCGTAGTTCGGCTAATTTTAGAGGAATATTTGTACGTTTCAAAAATGGACACTTGGAAACTTTTCTGGTGAAAACCACACAATGGATTCCTTTAGAAGGAAATACAAGTTACTGGTAAATACGCTTAGAATTACTTTTCAGGGTCAGTGCTGCTCTAAAAGATGCAGCACTGGGTTCTCTCCTGATAACAGGTGAGTAAATCGGAATTCGTAGTTCGGCTGATTTTAAAGGAATATTTGTAAGTCTAAAAAATGGACACTTGGAAACTTTTCTGGTGAAAACCACACAATGGATTCCTATGGAAGGAAATACAAGTTACTGGTAAATACGCTTAGAATTACTTTTCAGGGTCAGTGCTGCTCTAAAAGATGCAGCACTGGGTTCGCTCCTGATAACAGGTGAGTAAATCGGTATTCGTAGTTCGGCTGATTTTAGAGGAATATTTGTACGTTTCATAAATGGACACTTGGAATCTTTTCTGGTGAAAACCACACAATGGATTCCTAAGGAAGGAAATACAAGTTACTGGTAAGTACGCTTAGAATTACTTTTCAGGGTCAGTGCTGGTCTAAAAGATGCAGCACTGGGTTTTCTCCTAATAACAGGTGAGTAAATCAGAATTCGCAGTTCGGGTGATTTTAGAGGAATATTTGTATGCTTCAAAAATGGACACTTGGAAACTTTTCTGGTGAAAACCACACAATGGATTCCTATGGAAGGAAATACAAGTTACTGGTAAATACACTTAGAATTACTTTTCAGGGTCAGTGCTGCTCTAAAAGATGCAGCACTGGGTTCTCTCCTGATAACAGGTGAGTAAATCGGAATTCGTAGTTCAACTGATTTTAGAGGAATATTTGTAAGTCTAAAAAATTGACACTTGGAAACTTTTCTGGTGAAAACCACACAATGGATTCCTATGGAAGGAAATACAAGTTACTGGTAAATACGCTTAGAATTACTTTTCAGGGTCAGTGCTGCTCTAAAAAAAGCAGCTCTGGGTTCTCTCCTGATAACAGGTGAGTAAATCGGAATTCGTAGTTCGGCTGATTTTAGAGGAATATTTGTACGTTTCAAAAATGGACACTTAGAAACTTTTCTGGTGAAATCCACACAATAGATTCCTATGGAAGGAAATACAAGTTACTGGTAAGTACGATTAGGATTACTTTTCAGGGTCAGTGCTGGGCTAAAAGATGCAGCCTTGAGTTCATTCCTGATAACAGGTGAGTAAATCAAAATTCATAGTTCGGCTGATTTTAGAGGAATAGTTGTACGTTTCAAAAATGGACACTTGGAAACTTTTCTGGTGAAAACCACACAATGGATTCCTATGGAAGGAAATACGTTACTAGTAAGTACGCTTAGAATTACTTTTCAGGGTCAGTGCTGCTCTAAAAGATGCAGCACTGGGTTCTCTCCTGATAACAGGTGAGTAAATCGGAATTCGTAGTTCGGCTGATTTTAGAGGAATATTTGTATGTTTCATAAATGGACACTTGGAAACTTTTCTGGTGAAAACCACACAATGGATTCCTAAGGAAGGAAATACAAGTTACTGGTAAGTACGCTTAGAATTACTTTTCAGGGTCAGTGCTGCTCTAAAAGATGCAGCGCTGGGTTCTCTCCTGATAACATGTGAGTAAATTGGAATTCGTAGTTCGGCTGATTTTGGAGGAATATTTGTACGTTTCAAAAATGGACATTTGGAAACTTTTGTGGTGAAAACCACACAATGGATTCCTATGGAAGGAAATACAAGTTACTGGTAAATACGCTTAGAATTACTTTTCAGGGTCAGTGCTGCTCTAAAAGATGCAGCACTGGGTTCTCTCCTGATAACAGGTGAGTAAATCGGAATTCGTAGTTCGGCTAATTTTAGAGGAATATTTGTACGTTTCAAAAATGGACACTTGGAAACTTTTCTGGTGAAAACCACACAATGGATTCCTTTAGAAGTAAATACAAGTTACTGGTAAATACGCTTAGAATTACTTTTCAGGGTCAGTGCTGCTCTAAAAGATGCAGCACTGGGTTCTCTCCTGATAACACGTGAGTAAATCGGAATTCGTAGTTCAACTGATTTTAGAGGAATATTTGTACGTTTTAAAAATGGACACTTGGAAACTTTTCTGGTGAAAACCACACAATGGATTCCTTTAGAAGGAAACACAAGTTACTGGTAAATACGCTTAGAATTACTTTTCAGGGTCAGTGCTGCTCTAAAAGATGCAGCACTGGGATCTCTCCTGATAACAGGTGAGTAAATCGGAATTCGTATTTCGGCTGATTTTAGAGGAATATTTGTACGTTTCAAAAATGGACACAGAAAGTTTTCTGGTGAAAGTCACACAATGGATTCCTATGGAAGGAAGTACAAGTTACTGGTAAGTACGCTTAGAATTACTTTTCATAGTCAGTGCTGGTCTAAAAGATGCAGCACTGGGTTTTCTCCTGATAACAGGTGAGTAAATCAGAATTCAAAGTTCGGCTGATTTTAGAGGAATATTTGTACGCTTCAAAAATGGACACTTGGAAAGTTTTCTGGTGAAAACCACACAATGGATTCCTATGGAAGGAAATACAAGTTACTGGTAAATACGCTTAGAATTACTTTTTAGGGTCAGTGCTGCTCTAAAAGATGCAGCTCTGGGTTCTCTCCTGATAACAGGTGAGTAAATCGGAATTCGTAGTTTGGCTGATTTTAGAGAAATATTTGTACGTTTCATAAATGGACACTTGGAAACTTTTCTGGTGAAAACCACACAATGGATTCCTATGGAAGGAAGTACAAGTTACTGGTAAGTACGCTTAGAATTACTTTTCATAGTCAGTGCTGGTCTAAAAGATGCAGCACTGGGTTTTCTCCTGATAACAGGTGAGTAAATCAGAATTCAAAGTTCGGCTGATTTTAGAGGAATATTTGTACGCTTCAAAAATGGACACTTAGAAACTTTTCGGGTGAAATCCACACAATGGATTCCTATGGAAGGAAATACAAGTTACTGGTAGGTACGCTTAGAATTACTTTTCAGGGTCAGTGCTGCTCTAAAAGATGCAGCCTTGAGTTCATTCCTGATAACAAGTGAGTAAATCAAATTTCATAGTTCGGCTGATTTTAGAGGAATAGTTGTACGTTTCAAAAATGGACACTTGGAAACTTTTCTGGTGAAAACCACACAATGGATTCCTATGGAAGGAAATACAAGTTACTGGTAAATACGCTTAGAATTACTTTTTAGGGTCAGTGCTGCTCTAAAAGATGCAGCACTGGGTTCTCTCCTGATAACAGGTGAGTAAATCGGTATTCGTAGTTCGGCTGATTTTAGAGGAATATTTGTACGTTTCATAAATGGACACTTGGAATCTTTTCTGGTGAAAACCACACAATGGATTCCTAAGGAAGGAAATACAAGTTACTGGTAAGTATGCTTAGAATTACTTTTCAGGGTCAGTGCTGCTCTAAAAGATGCTGCACTGGGTTCCCTCCTGATAACAGGTGAGTAAATCGGAATTTGTAGTTCGGCTGATTTTAGAGGAATATTTGTACGTTTCAAAAATGGACACTTAGAAACTTTTCTGGTGAAAACCACACAATGGATTCCTATGGAAGGAAGTACAAGTTACTGGTAAGTACGCTTAGAATTACACTTCATGGTCAGTGCTGGTCTAAAAGATGCAGCACTGGGTCTTCTCCTGATAACAGGTGACTAAACCAGAATTCGAAGTTCGGGTGATTTTAGAGGAATATTTGTACGCTTCAAAAATGGACACTTGGAAACTTTTCTGGTGAAAACCACACAATGGATTCCTATGGAAGGAAATACAAGTTACTGGTAAATACACTTAGAATTACTTTTCAGGGTCAATGCTGCTCTAAAAGATGCAGCACTGGGTTCTCTCCTGATAACAGGTGAGTAAATCGGAATTCGTAGTTCGGCTGATTTTAGAGGAATGTTTGTACGTTTCATACATGGACACTTGGAAACTTTTCTGGTGAAAACCACACAATGGATTCCTAAGGAAGGAAATACAAGTTACTGGTAAGTACGCTTAGAATTACTTTTCAGGGTCATTGCTGCTCTAAAAGATGCAGCACTGGGTTCTCTCCTGATAACAGGTAAGGAAATCGGAATTCGTAGTTCGGCTGAGGTTAGAGGAATATTTGTACATTTCAAAAATGGACACTTAGAAACTTTTCTGGTGAAAACCACAGAATGGATTCCTATGGAAGGAAGTACTAGATACTTGTAAGTACGCTTAGAATTACTTTTCATGGTCAGTGCTGGTCTAAAAGATACAGCACTGGGTTTTCTCCTGATAACAGGTGAGTAAATCAGAATTCGCAGTTCGGGTGATTTTAGAGGAATATTTGTACGCTTCAAAAATGGACACTTGGAAACTTTTCTGGTGAAAACCACACAATGGATTCCTATGGAAGGAAATACAAGTTACTGGTAAGTACGCTTAGAATTACTTTTCAGGGTCAGTGCTGGGCTAAAAGATGCAGCCCTGGGTTCTCTCCTGATAACAGGTGAGTACATCGGAATTCGTATTTCGGCTGATTTTAGAGGAATATTTGTACGTTTCAAAAATGGACACTTAGAAACTTTTCTGGTGAAAACCACACAATGGATTCCTATGGAAGGAAATACAAGTTACTGGTAAGTACGCTTAGAATTACTTTTCAGGGTCAGTGCTGGGCTAAAAGATGCAGCCTTGAGTTCATTCCTGATAACAGGTGAGTAAATCAAAATTCATAGTTCGGCTGATTTTAGAGGAATAGTTGTACGTTTCAAAAATGGACACTTGGAAACTTTTCTGGTGAAAACCACACAATGGATTCCTATGGAAGGAAATACAAGTTACTGGTAAATATGCTTAGAATTACTTTTCAGGGTCAGTGCTGCTCTAAAAGATGCAGCACTGGGTTCTCTCCTGATAACAGGTGAGTAAATCGGAATTCGTAGTTCGGCTGATTTTAGAGGAATATTTGTACGTTTCAAAAATGGACACTTAGAAACTTTTCTGGTGAATACCACACAATGGATTCCTATGGAAGGAAATACAAGTTACTGGTAAGTACGCTTAGAATTACTTTTCAGGGTCAGTGCTGGGCTAAAAAATGCAGCCCTGGGTTCTCTCCTGATAACAGGTGAGTAAATCGGAATTCGTATTTCGGCTGATTTTAGAGGAATATTTGTACGTTTCAAAAATGGACACTTAGAAACTTTTCTGGTGAAAATCACACAATGGATTCCTATGGAAGGAAGTACAAGTTACTGGTAAGTACGCTTAGAATTACTTTTCATAGTCAGTGCTGGTCTAAAAGATGCAGCACTGGGTTTTCTCCTGACAACAGGTGAGTAAATCAGAATTCGTAGTTCGGCTGATTTTAGAGGAATATTTGTACGCTTCAAAAATGGACACTTGGAAACTTTTCTGGTGAAAACCACACAATGGATTCCTATGGAAGGAAATACAAGTTACTGGTAAGTACGCTTAGAATTACTTTTCAGGGTCAGTGCTGGGCTAAAAGATGCAGCCCTGGGTTCTCTCCTGATAACAGGTGAGTACATCGGAATTCGTATTTCGGCTGATTTTAGAGGAATATTTGTACGTTTCAAAAATGGACCCTTAGAAAATTTTCTGGTGAAAATCACACAATGGATTCCTATGGAAGGAAGTACAAGTTACTGGTAAGTACGCTTAGAATTACTTTTCATAGTCAGTGCTGGTCTAAAAGATGCAGCACTGGGTTTTCTCCTGATAACAGGTGAGTAAATCAGAAGTCGTAGTTCGGCTGATTTTAGAGGAATATTTGTACGCTTCAAAAATGGACACTTGGAAACTTTTCTGGTGAAAACCACACAATGGATTCCTATGGAAGGAAATACAAGTTACTGGTAAATACGCTTAGAATTACTTTTAGGGTCAGTGCTTGGCTAAAAGATGCAGCACTGGGTTCTCTCCTGATAACAGGTGAGTAAATCGGAATTCGTAGTTCGGCTGATTTTAGAGGAATATTTGTACGTTTCATAAATGGACACTTGGAAACTTTTCTGGTGAAAACCACACAATGGATTCCTATGGAAGGAAATACAAGTTACTGGTAAATACGCTTAGAATTACTTTTCAGGGTCAGTGCTTGGCTAAAAGATGCAGCCCTGGGTTCTCTCCTGATAACAGGTGAGTAAATCGGAAGTCGTATTTCGGCTGATTTTAGAGGAATACTTGTACGTTTCAAAAATGGACTCTTAGAAACTTTTCTGGTGAAAATCACACAATGGATTCCTATGGAAGGAAGTACAAGTTACTGGTAAGTACGCTTAGAATTACTTTTCATAGTCAGT